>NC_037670.1:127523229-127592707 GCF_003255815.1 Theropithecus gelada | reverse complement strand
TTTTTTGAATTTCCAGCTTTTCTGCCCTGCTTTTTCCCCATCTTTGTGGTTTTATCTGCCTCTGGTCTTTGATGATGGTGATGTACTGATGGGGTTTTGGTGTAGGTGTCCTTCCTGTTTGATAGTTTTCCTTCTAACAGTCAGGACCCTCAGCTGTAGGTCTGTTGGAGATTGCTTGAGGTCCACTCCAGACCCTGTTTGCCTGGGTATCAGCAGCAGAGGCTGCAGAAGATAGAATATTTCTGAACAGCGAGTGTACCTGTCTGATTCTTGCTTTGGAAGCTTCCTCTCAGGGGTGTACTCCACCCTGTGAGGTGTGGGGTGTCAGACTGCCCCTAGTGGGGGATGTCTCCCAGTTAGGCTACTCAGGGGTCAGGGACCCACTTGAGCAGGCAGTCTGTCCCTTCTCAGATCTCAACCTCCGTGTTGGGAGATCCACTGCTCTCTTCAAAGCTGTCAGACAGAGTCGTTTGCGTCTGCAGAGCTTTCTGCTGCTTTTTTGTTGTTGTTGTTGTTGTTGTTGTGTAGCTGTGCCCTGTCCCCAGAGGTGGAGTCTACAGAGACAGGCAGGTTTCCTTGAGCTGCTGTGAGCTCCACCCAGTTGGAGCTTCCCAGCAGCTTTGTTTACCTACTTAAGCCTCAGCAATGGCGGGCGCCCCTCCCCCAGCCTCGCTGCTGCCTTGCCGGTAGATCACAGACTGCTGTGCTAGCAATGAGGGAGGCTCCGTGGGCGTGGGACCCTCCCGGCCAGGTGTGGGATATGATCTCCTGGTGTGCCTGTTTGCTTAAAGCGCAATATTGGGGTGGGAGTTACCCGATTTTCCAGGTGTTGTGTGTCTCAGTTCCCCTGGCTAGGAAAAGGGATTCCCTTCCCCCTTGTGCTTCCCAGGTGAGGCGATGCCTCGCCCTGCTTCAGCTCTCGCTGGTCGGGCTGCAGCAGCTGACCAGCACCGATCGTCCGGCACTCCCCAGTGAGATGAACCCAGTACCTCAGTTGAAAATGCAGAAATCACCGGTCTTCTGTGTCGCTCGCGCTGGGAGTTGGAGACTGGAGCTGTTCCTATTCGGCCATCTTGCTCCGCCCCCTTCGAATGATCTTTCTGTCCTTGATCTTTTTTGTAGGGGTTGGGAAGTTTGACAAGAGGGTTGCAAAGAGAGAGACTCAGTATTGTGCAAGCACCAACACGCAGGCCCATGGATACAGGGCAGAGTTCCAGTTCTCAAAGCAGAAGCAGGTGGGCAGGAAAACCAGCAACCTGCATGAGTGGACATGAGGTCAGCAGGCCTAAACACTGGCCCAGGGCTGAGCCATCTGGTGGAGAGTGGGGCCTGGAGTGGGTGTAAGGTGGCATCAGACTTGGCAGGGATGAAGAATTAAGTAGTTGGAGACTAGATAGAATCTGACATTGATAAAAATAGCAACTGCTCACTGAGCACCTACTATGTGTTAGAATAAAGTGAGTTAGAATGTTGCATTCATCGTCACTAAACTTACAAAACCCCTAGAAGGTAAGTGATATAGTTTGGCTCTGTGTTCCCACTCATATTGAATTGTAATCCCCAGGTGTCGAGGGAGGTTCCTGGTGGGAGGGGATTGGATCATGGGGGCAGTTTCACTCATGTTGTTCTTGTGAAAATGAGTTCTCAAGAGACCTGATGGTTTTATAAGGCAGTTTTCCCTGCTCTTGCTGGCTCTCTCTCGCTTGCCGTCATGTAAGACGTGCCAACTTACCCTTGGATTGTAAGTTTCCTGAGGCTTCCCCAGTCATGCAGAACTGTGAGTCAATTAAACCTCTTTTCTTTATGAATTACCTAGTCTTGGATATGTCTTCATAGCAGTGTGAAAATGGACTAATACAGTAGGTATTATCATTTCCATTTTATAAATGAGGAAACTGGGACTCAGAGAGGATAAATAATAGCTCAGGTCATAGAGTTCAGAAGAGACAAGCTAAGGTCCACCTGACTCTAAACTCGTGATCTTTCTACTACTCCATGAACATATTTACTCCTTACTGTATATAAGCCCAGTGGATTCCAAATGTTTTTGCTCTTAGAGGCAATGCCATGTAAGTAACATATAATTCATGTTAAAACGGTAACACTTTATTCATGGAAAATTAAGCTCAAGCCTCAAGCTGGTAGTATCAATAACATATATCTGTAATTCCATACTGTAGGTAACAGGGAAGTCTATCATTACTTTAAGAAAGTGTAAACAATCCTGGCCGGGTGTGGTGGCTCATGCCCATAATCCCAGCACTTTGGGAGGCTGAGGTAAGTAGATTGCTTGAGGCCAGGAGTTCGAGACCAGCCTAGTCAACATAAAGAAACCCCATCTCTACTAAAAATACAAAAATTAGCCAGACATGGTGGCACATGCCTGTAATCCCAGCTACTCAGGAAGCTGAGGCAGAAGAATTGCTTGAACTCAGGAGGCAGAGTTGCAGTGAGCTGAGATTGTGCCACTGCACTCCAGCCTGGGTGACAGAATGAGACTGTGTCTCCAAAAAATAAAAGAAAAGAAACGAAAAGATAAAGGCATAAACATTCCTGAAGTGACAGGGACTGGTAGGAGCTTTGACATTCTTGCTGGCCATTTTGCTAACTCTGTAGAGATCTTACAAGTTAACATCAGCTGGTAGCCATTGGAGCTTTATTATACAAAATTAGAGTCGTTTTAAAACAAAGACTAAATATTGTACATTGAGGCAAATTGTCAACAGGCACAGGAATCCTGGTGGGAGGGTGTGAGATCATGGGCTTCTAAGAAGCACCCTAGGACACAGCCCCATTCTTCCCAAGCAAAACCAGCAGTGTCATTGCCAACTCCCCTAGTCAAAAAGTACAAAATACAGACATGCGAGGGGAAGTGTCTTTACCATTTGCAATCCCAAATTCCAGGATCTTGGTTTCAAAACTATATGACTATCTCACCATGACCCTATTCAATGTGATGAGAGAAATGAAGCAGGGAGGGAACAGACTGAGCTGAAGGGATTGAGACCAGCAGGTGCGAATCTGTGGTCTGATGAAACCAGATTTACTGACTCCAACAGAGGAGAGAAAGGGGCATCTTTGGGTCCCCTCTGAAGGATGCTGAGGATGCCAGAAGGGAAGTGGGGATCAGCTGTGCAGTGGGTGCTATTTCTTTTTTTTTTTTTTTTGTGATGGAGTCTTGCACTGTCAACCGGGCTGGAGTGCAGTCACGCGATCTCAGCTCACTGCAGCCTCTGCCTCTCAGGTTCAATCAATTCTCCTGCCTCAGCCTCCTGAGTAGCTGGGATTACAGGTGTGCACCACCACACCCAGCTATTTTTTTTTTTTTTGTACTTTTAGTAGAGATGGGGTTTCACCATATTGACCAGGCTGGTCTGTAACTCCTGACTTTGTGATTTGCCAGACTTGGCCTCCCAAAGTGCTGATATTACAGGCGTGAGCCTCCACGCCTGGGCAGTGGGTGCTGTTTCTACAGCGGGTTTATGAGAAGTGGGGGTAGTCCAGGGGCTGGGTGCTGCCATGAGGTGAGGGTGGCCTAGCATTTAGGATCCCCAGTGAAAGATGGGAATTATAACATGGATTAGAAGCATCACTGGAAAGAAAGTAATAGTCACTCAAAGAGGGGGACATTATGGCATTTTACAGCTGCTGCAAGACCCTGGGACAGACAACGCTTCCTGATAGCTCTGTGGCTGGCTTTATCTTTCTTTGTCCTCTTCTTCCCAGACTGACTCACAGCATGGCTGCCTTGTTCTTCCGTTCAAGCTGATTTTTCATCTTTCAGTTTTGGAAACCTAAGGGGTGAGGTCATCTGAGGAGGAAAGCTGGGAGATTGCCTTTTGTCCTCCAGAGGGCACTCTGACCGGCTGTGAAATCCCTATCTTCCTATCATCATCTTTGGCAGCTTTAGCCTCACCCTCTGAAGCAATGTTTGTGTCATAACCCCAATGAGAACACTGAAAGTATGCTTACAAATGACAAAAAGGTGGAGGGATAGAACCTTCCAGATGACTGGACAATTTGTGAAACCTAAGTTCCCACCAGGCCCAAGCGCCTTGAAGAAAAGAGCTCCAGCCAGTGCCTTCTGATGCTACTGTATTCCCACCTCTGTTAAAACCAGATGGTCTCTCCCACCTCCAACACATCTCCCACATTTAAAACTCAACCAGCCTTCTAGTGCACTGCAAATAAAAGCCAAACTTCCTGATGATTGGGCCCTGCCTACCTCTCCAACTGGTTTCTGCTACTCTCCCCATTCCTCCTGAGGTTCACCACTCTGGCTTTTCTGTTTCCTAACACCGACCTCATTCCTGCAGCCAAGTTTTTGCCAGAATGTGCTGGAATGCGGGTACAAAGATTTTGACCAGAGTAACTCCTTTGTTCATACTTTGAGTCCCAGTTTAAATTTTATGTTTCCAAAGAGACCTTTCCTGTCAACCCTATTAGTTCTCTTCTCTCCAGCCTGGTCTCTCCATCTCTTGCCTTATTTTTTACCTAATGGCATTTATCACTGAATTGTTATTGTTATTATTATTACTTTTTTTTTTTTTGAGACAGAGTCTCGCTCTGTCACCCAGGCTGGAGTGCAGTGGCGCGATCTCGGCTCACTGCAAGCTCCGCCTCCTGGGTTCAAGTGATTCTCCTGACTCAGCCTCCCCAGTAGCTGGGATTACAGGCATGTGCCACCACGCCTGGCTAATTTTTGTATTGTTAGTAGAGATGGGGTTTCACAACGTTGGTCAAGCTAGTCTCGAACTCCTGACCTCGTGGTCTGCCTGCCTTGGCCTCCCAGAGTGCTGGGATTACAGGCATGAGCCACGGTGCCCGGCCTTATTTTTAAACCTGTTTATTGGCCGGGCATGGTGGCTCACGCCTGTAATCCCAGCACTTTGGGAGGCCGAGGCGGGTGGATCATGAGGTCAGGAGATCGAGTCCATCCTGGCAAACACGGTGAAACCCCATCTCTACTAAAAATACAAAAAATTAGCCGGGCGTGGTGGCGGGCGCCTGTAGTCCCAGCTACTTGGGAGGCTGAGGCTAGAGAATGGCATGAACCCAGGAAGTGGAGCTTGCAGTGAGCCGAGATCTCGCCACTGCACTCCAGCCTGGGTGACAGAGCGAGACTCTGTCTCAAAAAAAAACCAAAACCAAAAACAAAACAAAAAAACTGGTTTATTGTCTTTCCTTCCCATTAGAATAAGTAATCTCTGAACAGAGGGTCAGAGTCTGTATCACCAGCACTATAACAACATCTGGCACACAACAGGTGCTCAATTCACATCTGTTGAATTAATGAATGAATATATTTTTGTCAAGTGGCCCTATTATGTTGGCCACATCCAAGGGGACCAGGAATTGCTATTCTAGTCCAAATCATCTATTAGGCTAGTCATGGCAGAGAAGTAGCCTTGGAGTGGTCTGCATGAAAAATCTGCCCAACAGTGTGCTACAGATTGTAACTATCACATTTGTATTAATCAAATTCATATTAAGGGCATTTTGAATCTAAAATATAGAGGGAAGGCAGTAGAAGTAAACAGCTGCACAGGGAGCAATAGAAGCAGGGTTAATGGAAAAGCAGATAGAGAGGGGAACAAATACAAATGTAGGACCTAAAAAATGGGGGTGTTGCCGGTATTTGAACTAGCTCTCAGTTATTAAAGATGTTTGGGCCAGTTTGGGGTTACCAAAGATGTTTAGAGCTATATCTGTATCCCAACTGCTAAACATTTGTCCAGTTTTCTGTGAGGTCCTTCCCTTTTATATCTTTCAGTAAAAACAGATTTTTTTTTCCCATATGAATGAATACCTTATGGAGAAAAAATTGGTACCTAAAATGCCCTCAAAAGGCTAGGATGGCCAGGCGCGGTGGCTCACGCCTGCAATCCCAGCACTTCTGGAGGCCGAGGCCGGCAGATCACCTAAGGTCAGGAGTTAGAGACCAGCCTGGCCAACGTGGCGACACCCCGTCTCTACTGAAAATACAAAAATTGGCTGGCCTCCTGGCGCATGCCTGTAATCCCAGCTGCCCTGGAGGCTGAGGCAGGAGAATTCCTTGAACACAGGAGGTGGAGGTTTCAGTGAGCTGAGATTGCGCCACTGCGCTCCAGCCTGGGTGACAGAACAAGGCTCTGTCTCCAAAAAAAAAAAAGAGACTAGGATGATGGACCTAACGTATTACATTAAGATTTCATAGGTATGAAAGCTCTCCATTTATGTTTAAATAATCAACTGTACCAATATGAGATTAGTAGAAGACAGGACTAAACAACCTAAAAGCAATTTTTTTCCCATAATTGCAAGTTCAGTTTATATAAGCAAATCAATAGTACAATGACTAAAAAAAGTAAGTCAATCTTAGGTGACTTTTGTAAAACTATAGTGTCCTATCTGGGAAAAGACATCCTCCCTGTCCATTCTGCACATCCAGCTGCACATGAAATGGTGTTCAGCTCTTTCAGAGAAATTTTATGGGCAAGGCCCCAGGCTGAGTCTGTTTGTTTCACCTCTGGAATTCAGATAGGTATGTATGTGTCTAGCTGGCTGACAGACAAATGAGCCTCATGGGAGAGAAAGTGGAAAAGAATAGGCAGCTAAACGTCGCCCAGTTACAAAGCCTTAATTGTTGACGGAAGGAGTTATCTGGGCATAGGTTTTGCTTGTCACTGAAATTTATCTCTTGACTAAGACAACAATCCCCCACCCCAACACCCATACTCCACGCACAAATTTACACCTGATTCTTAGAGGATATAAGTAAAACTACTAAAACAGCAATTTCGCCAAAACTCTTCAGGACTCTGGGGGCCTTGTGGTTTCTAAGCAACATGTCCTTGGTACTTGTAGAAAATAATTAACCATGTGGGAATACGAGTGGTTTTCCGGCTTTGCCACAGAACTCTGACCCATCTTGGGCTCTGGTGCATCAGTAATGGTACCCAGAGGCAGCAGAAGTGTCTGATGCAGGCCACAGAGCTGTAGGGAGTGGTGATGCTGACAGGTAGAGCTGGAACAAGAGGCCAGCTGCCCACACCGGGAGCACTGAGAGCTTCCCTTGCAGATCGTGATGAACTCTGACATATCCAGAAATACAAAAAAGGGTCTGAAAACACCAGCAAATGAATAGTAATTCAAAGACAATTGAGCTTGGAAAACAGAAAACAAGAAAAAATATGAGAGATGTCAGCTAAACAGTTAAACTGTTTGGGAATAATTGGGAAGTGGAAAGAAAAAGTGGAAAGAACATTTGTAAAGTGCCTGGTCTTCATTCATTTGTTCAACACTAAGCCAAAGGCTTCCACATTTCTTATCTCATTTGATTCCCATAGATGTAATTCCTTCCATTTTTTAATTTTTATTTATTTATTTATGTATTTATTTATGTATTTTGGATGGAGTCTCGCTCTGTCGCCCAGGCTGGAGTACGGTGGCACGATCTTGGCTAACTGCAACCTCTGCCTCCCAGGTTCACGCAATTCTCCTGCCTCAGCCTCCCGAGTAGCTGGGGCTACAGGCATGTGCCACCACGCCTGGCTGATTTTTTGTATTTTTTAATAGAGACAGAGTTTCACCATGTAGCCCAGGCTGGTTGTGAACTCCTGAGCTCAGGCAATCTGCCTGCCTTGGCCTCCCAAAGTGCTGGGATTACAGGCATGAGCCACTGTGCCAGGCCATTCCTTTCATTTTTATAAATGAGAAAACTGAGGCTTGGAGAGTTTGAAGAATGTGGCTGATGTAATGTAGACAATAGGTGGCTGAGATGGGAATTGTGCCATACATTTAGCCACATGCTGCTACATGTTTAGCTACCAGCTGTCTGGGGAAAAAGAAGCCCTGGTTTGTAGTGTTTGCTGATTTCTGTGGTGTAAATACTTTTATTAAGGTTGGTTTCAAGCTCCCAACGTGGCATCATTAAACACAGTGCTAGGAAGAGATGCACATAAACAGCTCTTCCAAGTCAGTATGAGCCAACTCCAGTATACTGCTTTACTGACCCCTAAGTCCATACTCTCCATCCCATCACGTTTCTTCTCAGGCTCAGACTTAGTCTCCATAGAGCAGAGGATGCAATAGTTAACGCCTAGGATTATATAAAAAATAGAATAGGGCCGGGCATGGTGGCTCACACCTGTAATCCCAGCACTCTGAGAGGCTGAGGCGGGTGGATCACTTGAGGTCAGGAGTTCAAGACTGGCCTGGCCAACATGATGAAACTCCATCTCTACTAAAAATACAAAAATTAGCCAGGCATGGTGGCACATACCTGTAGTCCCAGCTACTCATGAGGCTGAGGCAGGAGAATCGCTGGGGGGTGGAGATTGCCATCAGCCAAGGTCGTGCCACTTCACTCCAGCCTGGGCAACAAAGTGGAACTCCATCTCAAAAAAAAAAAAAAAAAAAAAAGAATAGGCTATCCTGAGGTGGCTGGCTTCCAATCCTAGCTGAGAGACTGCCAGGTAAGAAGTTGCAAAAGAAGAAGATTCATACATCAGATGAGAATTTTCAGCATTCCAAACCTTGCTGCACATCAGAATTACCTGGAAAACTTACTAAAATACAGATATAAAGAGCACAGCATAGAGGTTAAAGTGCAGACTGGAGTCAGATAGCTTATGTTCAAACCTGGACCTGCCCTGACTGGTGATGTGACCTTGGGCGAGTTCCTTAATCTATCTGTGCCTCAGTTGCCTTATTGATAGATGATGATGATGACGATAATCATATTTACCTCACAGGATTTCTGGGCAGGTTAAATGAGTAAACGTTCGTAAAGTGCTTAGAACAGAGTTGGGCCGATAGTCAATACTATGTAAGTATTAACTGTTATTATTGTTGTTATTACTGAGACCTCCTCTGAACTTAGGCCCATCTGTCTGTATTTTGAGCAAACTTCTCAAGTAATTTTTATGCAACCAGATGGGCTTACCCATAGACATCTGCAGAAACCATTGAAGTCTATGATTTTTGCTCTTTGGAAAGTTGAGCAGCTTCTTCTAGGAACCAAGACCAACTGAAGAGGGAATCTCAGAACAATCCTTGAGAATCTGAGACATTCTGTAAGTTCACTGTGGTTGCCTTGGAAAACCTTTTACAAGTCTTTATACTTCCATGGAAACATCAGGTTGCAGGATACCATATACCTCTAATAAAGCAAAATAAGGAATAAATAAAACTGAATCCACAAAATTTCATCTTAATGATGGCACAGAACATGAGTAGGGGTCATAGGTTAATTTGAATTTCTACAGAACATTGTCATTTCTGCTAATTTTCCCCTAATGTACATTTACATGTACATTATAAGCCTATATTTCACTTTTGGCCCAGTTGGATATAGGGAGTCCTTAGGCCTCTAGCTTTGCTCTCTCTCTAACTTCAAGAACTAAAATAGAGGCCAGGCCCAGTGGCTCACGCCTGTAATCCCAGCTCTTCGGGAAGCCAAGGCAGGGGGATGGCTTGAGGCCAGGAATTTGATACCAGCCTGGGAAACATAGCAAGATAGCAAGACTCTACAAATATTTTTTTTTTTTTTTTTGAGACGGAGTTTTGCTCTGTCACCCAGGCTGGAGTGCAGTGGAGCAATCTCGGCTCGCTGCAAGCTCCGCCTCCTGGGTTCACGCCATTCTCCTGCCTCAGCCTCCCCAGTAGCTGGGACTACAGGTGCCTGCCACCATACCCAGCTAATTTTTTGTATTTTTAGTAGAGATGGGCTTTCACGGTGTTAGCCAGGATGGTCTCGATCTCCTGACCTCGTGATTCGCCCACCTTGGCCTCCTAAAGTGCTGGGATTACAGGCGTCAGTCACCTTGCCCGGCCTACAAACATTTTTTAAAAATTTAAAAACTCTATGAAATATTTTAAAATTAGCTGGGCATGGTGGTACATGCCTGTAGTCCCAGCTACTTGGCAGGCTGATGCAGGAGGACCTGTGGGCCCAGGAGTTCGAGGCTGCAGCGGGCTATGATTGCAACACTGCTCTCCAGCTGAGCGACAGAGTAAGACTCCATCTCAAAAATAAATAAATAAATAAATGAATAAATAAAATAGAGACTAATTTGTTTTATAAGTGATTCAACCACCAGTCCTTGAGGCTGAAGAAACTTTGAACACACGTAATACACAACTCTGTCCACTAAGATGTAAATATATGTTACCTTGGACCACCAAGATGGTGGTCCTTTGTGCATTAGTCTGCTAAAGCTGCAGTAATAAAAAACCGCAAACTGTATGGCATAAACCACAGTCATTTATTTTCTCATAGTTCTAGAGGTCAGGGTGCTAGCATGGTCAGTTTCTGGTGATGACTCTCTTCCTTGCTCTGAGACTGCTGACTTCCCACTGTCCTCACATGCCAGGCAGGGAGAGTTAGAGTGGGGGAATCTCTCTCTCTGTATCTTTTTCTCTTTTTTTTTTTTTTTGAGACAGAGTCTTGCTCTGCTGCCCAGGCTGGAGTGCAGTGACATGATCTCAGCTCACTGCAATCTCCGCCTCCCAGGTTCAAGTGATTCTCCAGCCTTAGCCTCCAGAATTGTTGAGACTACAGATGCCTGCCACCGTGCTGGCTAATTTTTGTATTTTTAGTAGAGACTGGATTTTACCACGTTGACCAGGCTGGTCTCGAACTCCTGACCTCAGGTAATCCACCCGCCTCGGCCTCCCAAAGTGCTGGGATTACAGGTGTGAGCCACCGTGCCCAGACTCTTTCTCTCTTTTATAAGGCCACAGTCCTATGGGATTAAAGCCCCACACTTATGACCTCATTTAACCTTAGTTATCTCCTGAAGACTCTTTCTCCAAATATAGTCACATTGGGGGATAGAGCTTTAACATAGGAATTGAGGGGAACATAATTCAGTCCACAGCACTGCACTTGGTTTCCAAGGGAAATTTTGACTTTGGAAGTAAGGGTTACATTTAAAAATTTCTCCCCACAGGCTATTGTTAATTGCTCAATGGCATTTCTTTGGCAATTTAATGTCACATTAGACTTGTGGAAAGCAAGAAAGAAGATCGAATCTCTCCATCCAATAGGCATAAACCCGAGTCCTACCTCCACATCCCAGTAACCTTAAGGAAAAAGCTAATTACCTCTGTAAATCTCAGCTTCCCCATCTATAAAAAGGGTGTAATAATGCTTAGTGCCTGAATTTGTTATGAGGATTCAATGAGAATTGTAAAGCACTTAGCATAGTGTCTGGCACATGGAAAACATACAGTAAGTGGTACCTTAAAAAATAAGCTGAATCTCAAATGTAAAATTCTAAACCAACACAGATATATAGTATAAAACAGGAAAGGAGCACACAGAGTTAACTACATCATGAGGAGTGATGCATGATCAAAGACACACCGTAAATTAACATCAGTCTACATATTGCAAAAAGTATGATTTCGTAGGTTTTCTAGGTGTGTGAAATTGACAGCCTCATTTCCACTGAAAGAGGGTTTTCAGCGTAGGTTTGTCCTTTGTACTTTGGATCAAGATAAAGGGACGATATATCTGGAGTACTTGAGGGGTAGAGGGAGGGTACTTTTTATGCCTAAGAAGGAAAACTAAATGTAGATACTTTTATGAGTTGTTACTCTGAATGGTCTAAAAGGACAGAGTTGTTAAACAGCTACTATTAAATCCTAAAGTTGTCAGCCTCTGCCTAGAGCCATGCAAGGATGCAGAACTGACAAATCGTGTGTGGCTGCTTGCCATCTACCCCAGTTAAGAGCTTCTAATCAGCAGATTGCTGTGTGAGGTAGCACATACTGTTAACTCCACTTAGAAACTGACTTTGAAGCAAGGTCAAGAGAGATGCTAAATTGCATATGTAATGAGCATCTGAGGATAGCCTCAAATTGAATCATCACACAAATCAGCCCCATCTTTTTCTCCAAGACTCTGAATGTCTTGCTGAACCATGAATTTCCTGTTGCCTTGTCCTTTACCTCTATCCCTCCCCACTTCCCATCCCTGCCCACCTCCAGGTAAGCTCTTCAGAATTCAGGGAATAGTCATTCATCTCTTTATTCAGTTCATAGATAGGAGTGTCTGTGCCAAGCAGAGAAGTAGGTACTAGTTGTATAAATATGGATCATAGAGTATTTGCATATGCATATTTGCATTCACATTCTGATTTGGGAAACAGAAATGGAAACAAATAGTCACAATGTAATTTGATAACTGTCAGGCTTCTGAGCCCAAGTTAAGCCATCATATCCCCTGTGACCTGCACGTATACATGCAGATGGCTTGAAGCAACTGAAGATTCACAAAAGAGCTGAGAGTGAGGCCGGGCGCGGTGGCTCAAGCCTGTAATCCCAGCACTTTGGGAGGCCGAGATGGGCGGATCACAAGGTCAGGAGATCAAGACCATCCTGGCTAACACGGTGAAACCCCGTCTCTACTAAAAAATACAAAAATCTAGCCGGGCGAGGTGGCGGGCGCCTGTAGTCCCAGCTACTCGGGAGGCTGAGGCAGGAGAATGGCGTAAACCTGGGAGGCGGAGCTTGCAGTGAGCTGAGATCTGGCCACTGCACTCCAGCCTGGGCGACAGAGGGAGACTCCGCCTCAAAAAAAAAAAAAAAAAAAAAAAAGAGCTGAGAGCGGTGGCTCACACCTGTAATCCCAGCACTTTGGGAGGCTGAGGTGGGTGGATCATAAGGTCAGGAGATTGAGACCATCCTGGCTAACACAGTGAAACCCTGTCTCTACTAAAAACACAAAAAATTAGCCGGGCGTGGTGGCAGGCGCCTGTAGACCCAGCTACTCGGGAGGCTGAGGCAGGAGAATGGCGTGAACCCAGGGGATGGAGCTTGCAGTGAGCCGAGATCTTGCCACTGCACTCCAGCCCGGGCAACAGAGTGAGACTCTGTCTCATAAAAAAAGAAAAAAAAAATCCACAATGTCATCCTTAACTGATGACATTCCACCATTGTGATTTGTTTCTGCCCCACCGTGACTGATCAATGTACTTTGTAATCTCCCCTACCCTTAAGATGGTTCTTTGTAATTCTTCCCACCCTTGAGAATGTCCTTTGTGAGATCCACCCCCTGTCCACAAAGCATTGGTCCTAACTCCACCACCTATCCCAAAACCTTTAAGAACTAATGATAATCCCACCACCCTTTGCTGACTCTCTTTTCGGACTCAGCCCGCCTGTACCCAGGTGAAATAAACAGACTTGTTGCTCACACAAAGCCTGTTTGGTGGTCTCTTCACATGGATGCATGTGACAACAACTACTTTACAATTCTACAAAAGCACCAAGGCAGAGATGACCATTCTGCTTTGGGAAGGTGGGACAGCTTCTCAAAGGTGATAATTCTTGATTTGAGTGTTGAGGGATGTAAAGGCCAGGAATAAAACCCAATCAGAAGAAAAAACATGTACATAAGCTCAGATGTGCATGCAGTTGACATATAGGCTTCACGGTGAACAGGGAGGCTGAGGAGAGACTGTGACAGCAATAACATGTAAACATGAAATTCAAAGGTAAAATGTTTTGCCACAGTTCTAGCTCAATCTAGAGATCACAGTATGGAGTTGAGATCTATAGTCCTGTGCCTACTTATTAATGTTATATTAATTTGACAAATATTTTATGTATCATTATCAGACTTCAAAGATTGCTTAAAGGAAACTGTGTTAGCTTTCTATTGCTGCTGAAACAAATTACCATCAACTTGGTGATTTAAAACAACACAACAGTTCTGATTGCAGACCAAAATCTGAAATCTGTTTCACTGGGCTACAGTCAAGGTAGTCAGCAGGACTGGTTCCTTCTAGAGGCTCTCGGGGAAGATCTGTTCCTTGCCTGTTCCAGCTTCTAGAGGCTGCTCGCATGCATTGGCTCCGATCTCTGTGCTGTTGTCACATTGCCCCTTTCCCCCTTTGACCCTCTTGCCTCCCTTTTAAGAACCTTGTGATTACATTTAGGTCCCAGATCCATCTGGATAATCCAGGCTAATCTCTCCATCTCAAGGTTTTTAATCACTCTGCAAAATCTCTTTTGCAATATAAGGCAGCATTCACAGATTCTGGGGATTAGGAAGTGGATATTTGGTTGTTGGTGGTGATGGGGATTATTCGGTTTGCTACAGAGAACAATATTCTCAGTCTCTGTTAATGAAAAAACCACACTCATGCAGAGTGCTTTTTTCCTATTTTTTTCTCTCAACAACAGCAACAATCAACACAGAAGACTTCTGTAACCCCAAAGTATGTGAAGAATTCTCTCCACCAGCTAGCAAGCAATCAATTCTGTACAGACATCAGCTGCAATCCAATTCTGGATTATGTCTACCTGGAAATAGAGTCAGATCCCACAGATTGAAAGCTCAGTCCCCAAGACTGCCCACCAACTTCAGACACCAGTCACAAGTCCAGGTGTGCAGAATGTCTGACCAACCAGCTTCAAGTTGGGGTTCCCACGACCCACTCTTTGGGTTTGATTAGTTTACTACAGTGGCTCACAGAACTCAGGAAAAGACGTTTACTGGTTTATTATAAAGGATATTACAAAGGACACAGAGGAAGAGATGCACAGGGTGAAGTATGGGAGAAGAGGCGTGGAGCTTCCATGAACTCCCTGGACTCATCACCCTCCAGGGACCTCCATGTGTTCAGTTATCCAGAAGCTCTCCAAACCCTGTCCTCTTAGGCCTTCTATGGAGACTTCGGTGGATAGGCATGATTGTCAAATGTAATTGGACAAAAAAAGGAAAGATCCAGGCCAGGTGCGGTGGCTGATGCCTGTAATCCTAGCACTTTGGGAAGCTGAGATGGGCGGATCACCTGAGGTCAGGAGTTCGAGACCAGCCAGACCAACATGGAGAAACCCCATCTCTACTAAAAATACAAAATTAGCCAGGTGCGTGGTGCATGCCTGAAGTCCCAGCTGCTTGGGTGGCTGAGGCAGGAGAATTGCTTGAACCCGGGAGGCAGAGGTTGTGGTGAGCTGAGATCACACCATTGCACTCTAACCTGGGCAATAAGAGCAAAACTCCATCTCAAAAAAAAAAAAAAAAAAAAAAGGAATGATCTAATACTCATAGACTGGGTGGGGAAACTCAGCAAATCCTGTCTGTTTAGGTTCTTCTGGGCTCTTCTGCGTGGCATTCCTTCCTCCAGGGTATCAGGCAGGACCGTTTCCGAAATGAGGGTCTTCTGACCTACAATCAGATTGAAGTCCTGCCTTGGTTAGGTGAAAGGAGGGTAGGAGGAGATCAGAGAGAGAGATTCTGTTCTCTGAGTCCTAAAGTACCCCAACATGATAACAAGGGCTATGGGAGTTATGAGCCAAGAACTCCGTGTGTGTGTGTGTGTGTGTGTGTGTGTGTGTGTGTGTGTGTGTGTGTACACACAGAATGCTGGGCAGAAGAAGAGCTCAGAAGAATCTAAACAGAGAGGATTTGCTGGGTCTCCCCACTTAGTCTATGATCATTCTTTTTTGTCCAATTACATTTGACAGCCATGCCTATAATAAAATAGTATCACGGTCCCCACATTGGAAGCAGGTAGCAGATATACACCTGTTTGTGGTTGGGGACTTGGGAATTCAATTGTAAATGGTAAGTGCTGGGACAAGTAGCCCTCATTAATTACTCAATCTGTGGCGAATCAGATATACCTGAGGGGTTTGGTCCATTCTTTGCAGGGAAGAAAGCAATAGTCTGTTCTTCCTCTGTTCATAATAAATGCCATTCTAGTTGAATTAACACTGTGCTGGAAATGTATTTGGCAATTTTACATGAGTTGGAGGGCTCCTTCTAAAATTTATTGTTTTCTTCTTTCTTTTTCCTTTTTTTTTTTTTGAGACAGCGTCTCCTGTTGTCCAGGTTGCAGTACAGTTGTACGATCTCAGCTCACTGCAACCTCCACCTCCCAGGCTCTAATGATCCTCCCACATCAGCCTCTTGAGTTGCAGGGACTACAGGTGCACACTACCATCCCCGGTTAATTTTTGTATTTTTTTGTAGAGACAGAGTTTTGCCACGTTGCCCAGGCTGGTCTCAAACTCCTGGACTCAAGCGAAACAGCCACCTCGGCCTCCCAAAGTGCTGGGATTACAGGTTTGAGCCACAGTGCCTGGCCTCCTCCTAAAATTTGTGTTAACTGATTACCGATGGCAGAGTCACATGATTGAGCATTGGAAGTGAACTTTTTTGATGTATAAACACATGAGGTTCAGTTTCTGACTCTGGATTGGCTGTGTGTACAATTCAGAACATGCTAAAGTCTCAGAGCAGAACTCCTTTAGAGCCAGGTAAGAGGACCCCTGCTCCAAGGCCTGCCCTTGAGAACCTACTCTGGCCTCCTTTGGCTGTGCCTCTTCCCACGTGTGCCAAGGGGACATGCGCACTTGGAGTCCAAGCTCCTTCCCCAACCACTCTTCAGGTATCCAGGAATTTGGGGTCTTGTTCAGAAGGTTCCAAGTCTGCTTCCAGGGCCTGTACCAACATGTTTCCCAGGTCCATCCTACTAAGGTCAGGAGGCAACACTGCTGTATGTACCCCTAGGCCTAGGGATGGCCAAGGGACAGCTCTTTGTTGGGGATAAATGGTGCTATGGTCTGAATGTTTGTGTCCCCCAAATTCATATGTTGAAATCTTAACCTAACAGAGGATGCTATCAGGAGGTAGGGTCTTTGAAAGGTGACTGGGGATTAATGCCCTTATAAAAACAGCCTGCAAAAGCTCCCTTGTGACTTCTACCATGTGAGGATACAGTGAGAAGTATTCATCCATGAACCAGAAAGCGACCCTTCTCCAGACACTGAACCAGCCAGTTAGTGCCTTGATCTTGGACTTCCCAGCCTCCAGAACTGTGAAGGAAAAAAATCCCCATTGTTGGTAAACCATCCAGTTTATTGTATTTTGTTGTAGCAACCTGAACAGACTGAGACAGGCTGAACTTAGACAATGGGAAGGGTCTGCATGGATAAGTTCCAGGCTGCCACTGAACAGGACAAAGCCTTGAAGACACAAATTCTGAAGAGTCTGAGAACTCAGTCTAACCTTATGAAGGTGTATCTGTCAAGGTAGGAGGACCAAATATCTTGCACTTAACAGTTGTTCAGCCTGCTTTATTCCCTTTAAATAACTAGACATGGGGCATGTGGGCTCAGTACTCTTACCCTGGGTCCTGTACATGCGAGTGGAAAGCCTGGCCAGATCTACACTCACTGCCACAAATAGCAACAATTGTCAGAGGTGGCCACATCCAACCAAGCAGCACAAGCAAATCACCATAATGGGAAGGAATTGAGTCGAGGTTCTTTGGGCAGTAGGCTGAATCTAAAAAGAAGACCAATTAATCTCTCAAATCATGAGGACAGCAATAGCTATCTGAGGGCCTCAACATTCATGAAATAGTTTATTTGCTTAGCTGGGGTGAGGAGGATAAACAAGATTTAATGCCTTCAACATTAACAGTCAGTCTTCAGTGTTTAGATTTTGAAAAATGTCTGGTTCTTTTTTCTAAGTTCCAATCCTACGATAACTATGTAATTCAGCGACATGGGAATGCGAGAAAAAATCTAAGAGAACAAAACAATGAGTGATTTTTCCTAAGTGGCATCCTTCCATGAAGATTCACACAAAGATTCATATTTTTGAATGACTTAGGTATAGGTGGGATCCTTTTTCAATGGAGAAAACCAGGGTGGGTTTTCTCAAAATTCTCGCGGTTGATTTAGCAATGAATTTCTCTGGATAAGCTAATTAACAAAGATTAAAACTGAAGTCTAATCATTTATTTATTTATTTCAGAGACAGGGTCTCATTCTGTTGCTCAGGCTGGAGTGCTGTGGCATGATCAGAGCTCACTGTAACCTCGAACTCCTGGGCTCAAGCGACTCTCCTGCTTCAGCCTTCCGAGTAGCTGGTGTGCACTACCACGCCTGGCTAATGGTTTTGTGTTGTTTTGTTTTTGTTTTAGAGACAGGGTCTTGCTATGTTGCTCAGGCTGGTCTCAAACTCTGGCCTCAAGCCATCCTCCTTTCTCGGCCTCCCAAAGGGTTGGATTACAGGTGTAAGCCACCACATCCAGCCTGAAAGTCTAATAATTCTTAATCATAAAATATGTATTGGCTACTGTAGTTCCTCTTTTACTAATTTCTTGTCTTTTTTAATTTTAAAAATACATCTAAACATTCATCGTTGTGATGAAAAGTAGCACACTCACTTGTATTATCTTAGTGCTGGGTACTTACATGTTCTTGAAGGCACAGAGTTTTTCAAAGTGGAATAGATCATAATGATGGTGGACTAATCCCTTCACTTTTGAAGCTCTCCCCTGTATTTTTGTGGATATTAATCCATATGGAAAATAACATTTCTAAAAAGCTATAATTTATATTTTTTAAATCACCAAACTAATCAGCATTAGTTATCAAGTTTAACTACCCGGGGCTTAGAGTTTACATTTTGAAGATCATATTCTGAGTCTTTTAGATTTAAAAAAAAAAAGAAAAAGGAAAAGAAAGAAATTGGCCAATTATTAGTAAGATAAATATTACTTTTCTCACAATGGAAATACTATAGTATCTGCCTAGCCTGTATTTTCCAGTTTCTGATAAATTCTAGATGAAATTCAAAGTGTGGTGTCACAATGACAGTATGTGAACTACTCTTAAGAAGCAAAGGAGTTTAATTTTTAGTTATTTGCTTGTGTCAGCTGTCTCCCATAGTTGCGAATACTATTCTCTTAATAACTCTTATTATTATTACACTATTTTTCAGATGAAAAAACACCGGTGATGTGGCTGGACTCCAGGGTGAATGGCCATGTCAGACCCCTGAGATGCTGCATCCTTAACCTTATTCTCCCAACTCAAAGATTCCCTAGGCATGGCAGGCTATGAAGCACAGCCACGAATCAAGGTGATGAGGGCTGGGACATTAAGTGGTAACCTGGATGGACAGTAGATTAGGAGGCTCCTCTAATGCCATATCACTGCAGGAGTCACAGAACGGCACAATTCAGGGAAGTCCCCCTAAGTTGAATTGACAGCCATTTTGGTGGGATAGAGACTAAAGGTTGAAATTAATTTGATATCTAGAATGTGAAGAAATTAGATATTTTGGGCATGTATAAGTTTGTGCACTGAGATTCAAACTCACAATATCAATAATACAAAGCAGTGTATAATAAAGCCAAGCGATCAGCACAATGGCTTTTCCTGGAATTCAGAGGAGAGAGATCATTGAGAGCAATCAAAGTAGGTTTTGGGACCTGCAACAATAGTAGTACTACTAATAACTATTTATGGAGGGCTTGATTCTTTATATATTATTGATACGGTTTGACTGTATCCCCACCCAAATCTCATCTTGTAGTTTCCATAATCCCCACGTGTCATGGGAGGGACCCCATGGGAGGTAATTGAATCATGGGGGTGGTTACCTCCATGCTGTTCTCAAGATAGTGAGTTCTCGCGAGATCTGATGGTTTTACAAGGGGCTTTTCCCCTTTCACTCATTCTTCTTCTCCCTGCTGCCATGTTAAGAAGGACATGTTTGCTTTTCCTTCTGCCATGATTGTAAGTTTCCTGAGACCTCCTCAGCCATGCTGAATTGAGTCAATGAACTATACTGGTCTCCAGTTTTTTTTTTTTTTTTTGATGGAGGCAACCCAAATATCCATTGATGAATGAATGGATAAACAATATGTGTTAAAATAACATACAATGGAATATTATTCAGCCTTAAAAGGGAAGGAAATCCGGTCACATGCTACAACATGAATGAACCTTGAGGACATTATGCTAAGCAAAATAAGCCAGTTACAAAAAGGCAAATATGGTATGATTGCACTTATATGAGGTCTCTGAAGTAATCAAATTCATAGAAACAGAAAGATGAATGGTAGATACCAGAGGCTGAGGGGCTGGTGGGGAAGGGGAGGTCGTTGTTTAATGGGTGCAGAATTTCAGATTTGCAAGATGAAAAAGGTCCAGAGATTCAAATTGTTTCACAACAACATGAATATACTTAACACTACTGAACTGCACATTTAGAAATGGTTAAGATAGTAAATTTTGTGTTTTTCGCCACAATAAAAAAGCATTGCTATAATATGAATGTTGAGGACTTTGTGTTCTGAAAAATAAATAGTTTGAATTAAACAAACAGGCAGCAGATCAGATTTGGCCCTCCTAGTTTGCTGACCCATGGTCTAACATACTCCTACAACTCCTGTAACCTGCACTGTTCCTTCATATATTTTTCCTCAAAACCTTTTTATAGAGTAACAGAATGTTACAACTGCAAGTAGACATACAGACTTAGGGTCATTTCGGGGTGTAAGGGTATGGGGACTGGGGAATTGGGAGGGGTATTTTCCAAGGTCAGAGAGGTAGTAAACAGCAGAGCAGTTAAATTACTGTCCAGGCCAAGTGCAGTGGCTCATGCCTGTAAAATCCCGGCACTTTGGGAGGCCAAGGCGGGTAGATTGCCTGAGGTCGGGAGTTCGAGACCAGTCTGGCCAAAATGGTGAAACCCCATCTCTACGAAGAATACAAAAAAAAAAAAAAAAAAAAAATTAGCCGGGCGTGGTGGCATGCGCCTGTAATCCCCGCTACTTGGGAGGCTGAGGCAGGGGAATTGTTTGAACCAGGGAGGTGGAGGTTGCAGTGAGCTGAGATCGCACCACTGCACTCCAGCCTGGGTGACAGAGTGACTGAGAGCAGAGAGACTCCATCTCAAGGAAAAAAAAAAAAAAGAATTTAGCTGCCCAAGATCTACTGCTGTTTGTAGTTATCTATAGATTCTTAATGATCAGGAAAACAATTTTTGATTTGACTGGGAGTGAATGCAGCATTTAGATGTGTCAACCTGAAATAATGAAAAGGGTCAGAATCGGGTTCTAAAGAGTTGATTCAAGCGAAAAGCTGGTTAATAGCCATTCCAGCTCACGCAGACTCCAGAGAAATGGGGTCAGTGCTCTGAAGTTAAAATTAAGTTCTTGCTTTTATAGGAAGAAGACAAAGAAATTTAACAGTATTACAACATTTTTCTATACAAGGCTGGTTTGAGAATTACAACACATTAATTCATTTGTTTTCTTTTCCATACAGCTTGTTTTCTTTATAGAGGATTTTCATTTTGTTTCCAATTTAAAAGAGTGTATTTAACATTTCATCTTAAGATAATGAGATAGTCATTAAGTCTTTGCCTGAGAAAGGTAAGAGGGAGGCTAATCTATAATGAAGATTAACAATGGAGAGGGAAGAGGTTTTCCCTGACACTCTTCAGTCATTTACAACATTTTACAAACCAATACAGGTAAGAAAGAGGGTCTATAATCAGAGAAACAAAGTTTACAGCTGCCTGGTTACAGCTGCCTAGGATATAGCTGCTTTTCAGGCCCCATAATCACATTCTTTTAAGGCTCAAAATAATTTGGAGTTCCAACAGCTTAGATTTCAAATTACTTAATATCACAACTGAATTCCACAGGTGCCACTATAAATATACACTGAATTAAAAATACTCTAGTAATGAATCCTCTAGTCCTCTGTGCTTTTAAAACTAGAGCTAGAAGAAAAAACGATGGTACTGATTACAGAACTTACCTTAAAACAATGCTAAAATTGTTTTAAATGTGGTTTCCCAGAAGTAATTTAAGTAGCACCTGATACTTTATGAAATGTTAAAATAATCCTATTTAATACAGTACTAGTCTCCAAGAAAAAAATTACATTGGCCACTAGTCACTTTTAGGGAATTGTGTAAATCTGTCCCTCTTCTTGACAGAATTAATGAACAATACAGGTAAGGAAGAAAGTCAATGAGATGTACAAAAATTAGCAAGGGAATATTTTAAATTGCTTCTTATGTAAACATTAAGTAACAACTTAGAAGACAAATAGTTATTATTTTCTGAATGTCTGACTTCCTAGGGGTGGCATAAAAGGGAAGGACAAATAAAGCCCAGTTCAGCAGGCCAGGATCTAAAATTAAACCATGAGTAAAATGCTTAGGGTGCAATGTTCATTTTGTTTTGTAAAGTGAAGCAAGGCAAGCTAGAGGTTTTGCCTGGAGTGATATAAATTATTATACTAAACAGCTTCTTTCCATTATCTAGAAAAAACCCAAGCAATTACACTTTAGAAGTCACGTTGAGCAGAGATTCCAACATAATCCATAAAGTTGATGTAGTATCCCAGGAGTTAACAAAGTACAAATGTTACTGTTTAATTAATACAGCTTCAATTATACTGTCAATGTTGTATTAAAAGACATTCCTCCTAGACTTTCTGGTGTACACAGAAATATGCTTTTCTAAAGCACCAGCTCTCAATGAAAAACATCCTGTAAACATCTGTCTCTTTATAATATTTGTAAGATATGCGTAGAAAATAGCGAGTGAATACTTTAGATTGCTTCTTATTTAAATATAATACATAAATGCAACACACTAGCGTAGGTAGTATCGTAGCTCAGAAAAAAACAGCTGTTATAGACATTCCATGATTGTACATCATGGAAACTTGAAAACAGATTATTAAGTGATATTGGGGAATTGATGCTTTCATAGGTGGAATGATACTGTGGTTATGAAGCAAATGTCCTCATTCTTAGGAGAGATATGCTGAATTATTTAGGGTGAAGCATTTTGATGTCTGCAACTTACTCAAATAGTATTACGAAAAGGCATATCTATTACCTGTATATTTGGATTTTTTTCACAATAAAGAATGGGAGTGCCCTTTCCACAAGATGGCACAAAAAGATAAGAAGGAAGCTCCTGCCCCTCCTAAAGCCAAAGCCAAAGTGAAGGCTTTGAAGGCCAAGAAGGCAGTGTTGCAAGGTGTCCACAGCCACAAAGAAAAAGGTCTGTATGTCACCACCTTCCCACAGCCCAAGACACTGCGACTCAGGAGACAGCCCAAATATCCTTGGAAGACCGTCCCCAGGAGAAACAAGCTTGACCACTATGCTATCACCAAGTTTCCTCTGCCCACTGAGTCTGCCATGAAGAAGATAGAAGACAACAGAACACTTGTGTTCACTGTGGATGTTAAAGCCATCAAGCACCAGATCAAACAGGCTGTGAAGAAGCTCTATGACATTGATATGGCCAAGGTCAATGCCCTGATTAGGCCTGATGGAGGAAGAAGGCATAAGCTCCACTGGCTCCTGATTACAATGCTTTGGATATTGCCAACAAAATTGGGATCAACTTTGTTGCTGACCCAACAAAACTGGGATATTGCCAACAAAATTGGGGTCATCTAAACTGAGTCCAGCTGGCTAGTTCTAAATATATGTATCTTTTCACCAGGTACGTGCCTCTTTGTCAACTTCTGTTTGGGCTGGGGATGCCACTCACAGGTACTGAGGTTGTAATGGGGCCTGGGAAAGACTCCTGTTCTTCTTATCCTTTCGGAACACTCACTCTGCCACTCCACCATGCTTGATCACTGAAGAGATCTTTGTGACTAGAGCTAGTTCTCCTAGGAAAACCAGAACTTGTCTCCATAGTAGAGGGAAGAAAACAAGAAGCTGCCGGATGGCAGTGGCTCACGCCCACCATCACTTTGGGAGGTCCAGGTGGGCAAATCAGTTGAGGCCAGGAGTTCAAGACCAGCCTGGCTAACATGGTGAAACCCCATCTCCACTAAAAATACAAAAATTAGCCGGGCGTGGTGGTGGGCACCTGTAGTCCCAGCTACTCAGGAGGCTGAGGCAGGAGAATCTGGGAGGCGAAGGTTGCAGTAAACCGAGATCCGGCCACTGAACTCCAGCCTGGGTGACAGAGCAAGACTCTGTCTCAAAAAAAAAAAAAAAAAGAAAGAAAGAAAAAGAAAAAAGAAAAGAAGAGGCTTTACAAGAACCCCTTCTTTTATCCCTGGAAGAGGCTGTGTGTGAATCCGATGCCCACAGTTTGAAGGGGATTAGCATTCATTTCAGGGGAGTGTGGGTTGGCTGGCTTTCGGGTAGCACTTTGACCTCGCACGCCCATCTACTATGTCCAACTGGTCTGTCTGCTTCTCTCAGCCCTTATCCAATAAAGGACAAGAATTAAAAAAAAAAAGAGTGGGAGTGAGGGGAACAAAGGGCTTTTTTTTTTAATACAGAGTCTTGCTCTGTCCACCAGCCGAGTCCCATCTCAGCTCACTGCAACCTCCATCTCTGGGGTTCAAGCAGTTCTCCCACCTCAGCCTCCCTAGTAGCTGGGATTACAGGTGCGCTCCACTATGCCCAGCTAATTTTTGTATTTTTACTTGAGATGGGGTTTCGCCATGTTGGCCAGGCTGGTCTCGAACTCCTGACGTCAGGTGATACTCCCGCCTTGGTCTCCCAAAGTGCTGGGATTACAGGTGTGAGCCACCGCGCCCAGCCTTTCTTTTTTTTTTGGAAATGGGGTCTTCTCTGTTGCCCAGACTGGAGTGTAGTGGCGTAATCACAGCTCACTGTGGCCTTGATCTTGATCTCCCAGGCTCAATCGATCCTCCCACATCAGCCTCTGCAGTAGCTGGGATCACAAGTGCGGGCCATCAAGGTGGTCTAATTTTTTTTTTTTTTTAAATTATTATTTGTAGAGATGAAGTCTCGCTATATTGCCCAGGCTGGTCTCCAACTCCTGGACTCAAAGGATTCTCCCGCCTTGCCCTCCCAAAATGCCAGGATTACTTCTTTGTTGCTTAGTCAAGAACACTATGAAGAACTTTTGAGTAGTAACTTCAGCTTACCCTTAGGGTTTGCATGTACGCTGTTAGTTTTTTTTTTCTTCTGTTGTACAAAGGTATTATTTACCTTGTGCAGTTTCAGCTCCACCCAGGCGCAAGCAGCTCTTAGTCACGCTTAAGTTCAGCAGCCACTCTAAGCTAGCCTGAGGAGATAAAGTCCACACTTGATATAGTTCTTTACATTCCTGCATGTCACACAGGCACATTCACTTTCAAAATGCAGAATAGTTTGGTTTGCATTTTTCTGCCAGTTTTATCTCCATTTAGAACCTGTGGTGGTGGTTTCTTTTTTGCCAAGATAACCCCAGAGACGAACTTTTTTTTTTTTTTGACCCCTGGCACACCCCAGGAGGACTTTTGCAATCTTTTTGCCCAACCACCCAATGCTGAATTTTACTTCGATCTGACTGTACTTTACTTCTTGAAACAACTAATTTCATTCTGCAGTTTAAAAAGCAAATCCAGTAAGAAACTCAGAATCACAACTGTAGGCTCTTTCGTAGTTATCCTAGTGTTAAAAAAGATGCAAATTTAGATGAGAACCGTGTGTACCAGGGGGCTGTGATATCATTTTGAAAGTAAACGAGCACACAGTGAACAATGCAGTGCTGCCACTAATATTCAATACCTACTGCACAATACTTCAAATTACAGTTTAGTTTCTTCGCTACCAGGATCCTAGCGACATAGGCTGGAAGCATTCCAGTGCTTCTCGACTGTGATTGAGTTGGCTATGAGAGTCCATCAAAGGGTCTGCAGGATCCCATTTAGTTTTAGCAACTGTGGCTGGTGTCCAGGAATGTGTTCATGCGATCTGAAAGTAAGCCTCTGGCTTAGGACAGCTGGGGGGAACCAATTTGGTCTTAGGAGGGTCCCTGCAGAGTGTTTGAGTCGCAAGGCGGGGCGGGGCAGGCCTGGAGAAGGCTGCATGCTCCCAGGCGCTTCCTTTACCAAGATGGCTTCGACGCCCCGGCCCACAGGGGCGGCCATCTTGGTAAGGGTTGGAGAGGCAGGATGAGGGAGGCCGCTGCTGGCCCTGCTGTGAGATTCCAAGGTCATAATAAGGGAGTGACCCGGCGACGACTCGCCCCAAGGATGGCGAGGCGGCGAGCGCTGAAGCGCTGCCTGCAGCTGCTGGCACCCTCGGCGGAGCCGGCGAGGCGGGCGGGGGGTCGGAAGAACCCGGCCACCGGTCGCCGAGGCTCCTCCCGCTACGCGGGAGAGCTTTGCAAGGGGACTCTGTGGCCGGAAGCCGAGGAACAGAGGCGGCGCGCGCGCCCAGCCATCCCCATTGCAAGGTGAGTCCGCGCCCCCGCGCTCTCACCCCGCCTCTCTGGCCGCGCGCCCGCGGCCCGGGATCCCGAGTGCCCCGCAGCTCCGTGGTTTCTCTGGGACCTCGCGGGAGGCGGTTTTCTCCCGCCTGCTGTGTGGCCTCTCTGCTGCCTCATCCAGGGTCTCTGGGCAGAGCAGTCCACACTCCCGAGCCTGGGGTGGTTTGGGATTCTTCGGCGAAGTGGAGCGGTCTGAGTGGGTTTCCCGGTCCCCGAGCCCTCCCTCATCCCGGAGATGCCGCACTTGTGAGCGACAGGGCTTCATTTGAGTTTTCGCACCTCGCGAGTTGCGGAGCCTGCATCTCAGAAGCTGCCTGGGTGAAGAGCCACAGCATTTTTTTTTTTTCTCTTTGGGAGAGTAGCTGTCTGGGATTTGATTGAGATTCCGTCTTCCCTGCAAATTACCAGGTTCCATCTTCACTGATAGGAATACATGTGGGTTTATCTTCTTTCGGTTGTATGTAAATGAATGGGTCGACAACTTCCTCCTAGCAACTTATTGTTGCTTCATCTAGAGTATTTATCTTCTAAAAATCCATTCCAACAGGTTTCTCCCCTTTTATTTTGGAATAAGTGTACTTATTTAACTATGGAATGGAAATGAAGAGCAAAAAAAAAAAAGGGGGGGCTAGCTGGGGAGCGGTGGTGGAAGGCTGTGCTTTCTTGAGTTTTCTGTTCTGTGGTTGCTTGCTTCTTATAAATTGGGTATTATTGCGGGCTTTTCAGAACACGTATTCAGGTAGGTTTTTGTTTTTTTTTGTTGTTGTTGTTTGTTTTTTGCTTTTTTTTTTTCCAAGCTAGAACTCGATATGGTCCTGGTAGTTGAGGTAGATACTCTTCCATGGGTTCCGGGATCACATGCATCATTATACCTCAGTTAAACCTGGAAAATATTAAGGGAGTGAGTAAAGTTTATCGACCTTTTAAAAAGTCATTTCGTTCTTGTCTTTGCCTTTAGTGTACGTTGTTATATATACATGTTATAATATGAATGACTCACCTGGTTGGCTTTGGCTTAGCATAAAATGTTTGCTACTTGATAATTCTGATTAATTTGTCAAGGAAGTCATTCCTGAGATGCAATTCTTCAAATTGAGAAATAATTTCCATGTTTGTTAAAAAATGGAAATCTCTAACATTTCCATTTCTATTTTCAGTTACATTGGTTATGAATTAGCCGCAGACATGGACTTCGTTTAGAAAGAAGTTATGTAATCTTTAAAAAGAAAAGATTACCTATATCCCACAATAGTGTGATTTTTGTTGCAAGAAAATACTAGGTCTGTTAAAGAAGAAATTTAGGGTAAAAGTACTTATTTAAAATAATAATTTAAGAGAGAGATTGAGGGGTTACAATTTTTTAAGTCAATTGAAAATATAGTCAGGATTTTCAGAGATTTTATTTTGTTAACGTTCTGCAGGCTTTCCTGCTACAAGAATTATAGTAAGTCTCCAAGAGACAAAAATACTTAGTGTGTTTCTCATACCCTTATTTTCACTCATAATTCCAAATTATATTTTAGAAATTCTATATTGCAAAATTCTAATTTTAAAATTAGTCCAGTTATAACTATATTAAGAACATTTTAGCATAAGCATTCCATCGCACGATTTTGGTTATGCTTTAGTTGATACAATCATCCTTGTGTTTGTTTGAAAGGGGTATTATGTTACTTTGAGTGTTGGTGAGTTTGGAAAACTGAGGGGATTTTTATGAACATTTAGTCTGTGTTTGGAAAAGCAGCAGTATTTGCCTTTAATTTTGTAGTTTTATTCTGCTTTTTCTTAGTAGTGATGGATAGCTGTGGATATAGTGAGTTTTTCCATTGCTTTCTACGCTTTCTAAATAAGAGTATAGCTATAGCTGGAGGACCGTTAATCTGGGCTTTTTAGGTTGAAATGCATACACATAAGTGTTTTCATTGAAGTATTATTAGGGAAATGAACTGTGTGTATAATTAATCTTTAAAGAGCACTTTTATTCTGGAGGCCTGTGAGGGCATGCATAAAACTGTCATTAAAATATCACTCGTGATTTCTAGCATAAGGTTCAAGTAATATATCATTTGAACGCCTAAACTACTGAAGAATTCTGTCTACAATTTATAGTGCTTTGCTTGATTTGCCTTTTGAATTTATTAACCATTTATTGTGTATTTAAGTATTTTACAGACTTTGGAGACAGATTACATATGAACTCATATATCCCCAGGGGCAGTTTTCTGTTAGAGATACAGTCTTCTGCCACCTCAGCTGGTTAAAAAATGTATTATAACTTTATCATTTACAAAGCTCTTTCAAGTATTTTAAATATATGTATATATCGAGAGAGTTTGATTTTATAGACATAAAATATGAAATTATTAGCCTTGTTCCACAGATGAGGAAAATAGGACGCTGAGAGCCTGGGAGAGTCTGGTGATTTGGCCAAGGTCCCTTAGCTTAGCAGCCCCAGGCTTCAGCAGAATATATACACTGCAGACTCATGTTACACCGGGGTTCCAATGAAGCGAAAGTGGAGGAGTGTGGATCAGCAAGCGTTGGTCAGCAACATACTCATAGATTGCAACCCTGCCTTTGGGTATCAGGTCGTGAATGGTCAGTGCTGTTGGCTATGGAGGCACAGGTCTGGCATATAGATGGATCAGCATAATTCAAAATCTTGATTGAAAAACAACTCAGTTTGTACCTGCTACCTGGAACAATCCATTTTTCCTCTTGAAGGCGCAGACTCTTGTGTTTTATCTAATTTGGGCACCTTCCCAGATTGAGGGACAGTAATATATTGATTGAACAATAAATAATGAATGCCTGTAGACTTATGTGTGATTTTGTAATCTCTCTCAGTTACAAGAATGAATAAAGAAACACCAAGCTTTCTCATTGTTACTAGCACTCTTAAACTGGTCACATCTTTTTTTTTTTTTTTTGAGACGGAGTCTCGCTCTGTCACCCAAGCTGGAGTGTGGCGGGGCAATCTCAGCTCACTGCCACCTCTGCCTCCTGTGTTCAAGCGATTCTCATGCCTCATCCTCCTAAGTAGTTGGGATTACAGGCGTGTGCCACCATGCCCAGCTAAAACTTGTCACATCTTAATAGGACACTCCGATGACAGCAGTCATTTGTTTTGAAAGTTATTTTCTGTATTTTGAAGGTCCTTCGATTACAAAGATGTTCCCTATTCAAGTTACTGTGTTTGTTCCTTTGGTTTGTTTAGAGAGCTCATGAAAAGCTCTGTAAACTAAGCTGTCTGTATATTCTGAACATATGTGTGTGTGTGTGTGTGTGTTTTCCAGAATGTTGTGGTGCTTTATGGTTAAAGTAGCCAATGAAAACTTAAAGAGTTTCTGGACTCAAATTCTTTTTTTTTTAAACTTGAAGCCAAACTAAGTAAAATACCCCATATAAAGTAAAATGTGTCATTTATCTTCCTATGCTGATTGTATGCTCTTTCGGTTCCAAGTGTTTTTAAGCATAATTAAGGTGACAGCATGGCCGATAGATAGTCCGGGTTCCATCATCAGCCAGAGCTAGATCCTTGGAATGTCATGTAACTCTGTGGCCTGACTTGCTTTACCTCTTAGGTAAAAGGGTCACACAAGTGATGACTTCTGTCATGGAATATTCAAGTTGGAAGGGACCTTAGAGGGAATGTACCTGGTTCAATCTCTTTAATGTGCAGATTTTTAATTTCTGCCTTCATAGGAGTTTAGCCTGTCATGATTACCTCAAAATTGAAACATTAAAATTAGGCTTTTCCACCATTTCACAGGTATGAGATACTTCACAATTCTTGCCTGAAAGTTGATTCCTTTCTCAATCTTTCCTCATATAGTGTCTCACTTTTGTATGTAGACTAAATGCCCATTGTATGTAAATGTACATGTGCTGTTTGGAGCCTGTTTTTTAGCTGGGTGAACGGTAATACTGGTGTACATATCGAATTCATCAGAATGAAGAATTTGATCTAATAAACATTTTTGGTATTCTTAGCAACACTGTCTTAGTTAAGCCTGATTATGTAGAGCATTATAATTTTTTTTCTTTTGCTTAGCCACCCGAATACCTTTACATCTTACTTTATAATCTTCATCTTCAATTTAGTTTAAACTGCCCACATATTTATAAATTTTGTTGAAGATATGACTATGCATTTATATGGTCACCTGAGGCATAGGATGATCAGCCCTCCAGGTTTTTCCAGAACCGAGGGAGTTCCCAAGATGTAGGAAGGTTTTTTTTTTTTTTGAGACAGAGTCTCACTCTGTCGCCCAGGCTGGAGTGTGGTGGCGCAAGCTCAGCCTACTGCAACCTCCACCTTCAGGTTCAAGCAATTCTTGTGCCTCAGCCTCCTAAGTAGCTGGGACTACAGGTGTGCATTACCACGCCTGGCTAATTTTTGTATTTTTAGTAGAGACAGGGTGTTGCCATGTTGGCCAAGCTGGTCTCGAACTCCTGGCCTCAAATATCTGCCCACTTCAGCCTCTGAAAGTGCTGGGATTACGGGTGTGAGCCACCACACCTGGCCTAAGATGCAGGACTTTAAGTGTTAACACCGGGAAGTCCTCAGGCAAACCAGATATGTTGGTCCTCCTACCTGACAGTGTCTCTTTATGGGACTTGACTAGCCGTTCTCCCCAGCTTGAAAGATAACATATTAGATGGTTTTATGCTGGATAAACTCAGACACCTTTTGAAAGCAAGGGAAATGTCTTCAAGGTACCGTGTGTATTTTCTGTTTATGTGACTAAAATATGGGACCAATTATTTGTTGATGGTTCTTTTCAATGTAACTGTAAATTAGAAAAATTGAGCAATAAAAGTTACAGCATTTGAAACCTTCTTCATGTAAAATTAAAGGGGCAATTATATTTATAAGAGAACTAGTATTTACTGAGCATCTCCCAAGTACCTTTTTTTTTTTTTTAGGAGACGGAGGCTCGCTCTGTCACCCAGGCTGGAGTGCAGTGGCGTGATCTTGGCTCACTGCAAGCTCTGCCTCCAGGGTTCACGCCATTCTCCTGCCTCAGCCTCCCTAGTAGCTGGGACTACAGGCGCCCGCCATCACGCCCGACTAATTTTTTTTTGTATTTTTAGTGGAGACGGGGTTTCACCGTGTTAGCTAAGATGGTCTCGATCTCCTGACCTTGTGATCCGCCCGCCTCGGCCTCCCAAAGTGCTGGGATTACAGACGTGAGCCACTGCGCCCAGCCCCAAGTACCTTTTAGTTTGAAAAAGGAGATAAAATTTTGTTGAAAGCCAAAAAAACAAAACAAAACAAAAGGCGAGCGTTGTCAGTGAGACTGTAACTGTTTGCTAAATGCTACTAACTTTAGAACCTAGGTATCTACTCAAGATGAATTTATTGAATTTTCCTCGTAGATTCAACATGATTAGTGGAAAGAGCATGGGCTTTGGCATCTGGTCAACTTGGGTTTCATCCCTAGATCAAACTGTTACCAACTTTATTGCTTTGTGCAAGCTATTAAACTCCGTGAGCCTCTTTTACATCACCTATAGCATGAGGATAATAATGATCTAAAGTGCTTGGTACATAGTAAGTGCTTAGTAAATGATAAATGGACCAGGTGCCGTGGCTCACGTCTGTAATCCCAGCACTTTAGGAGGTCAAGGCAGGAGGATTGCTTGAGTTCAAGGCTACAGTGTGTTGATCAAGGCACCCACATATGGATTAGGAAAGCTGTATTTTGGGCATGTGTTACCATTAGTGTTTTTATAGCTCCCCTAAACCTAAACCTTCCAGTTATGGTAATCATATCAGTTAGGATTAGTTTGCTGTGATTTGAAAGATTGCTCAAATATGTTTTTCCTACACATGAAAGAAATCCAAAGTTGGACAGTTCAGGCTTGGTATGGTGGGCCCTGAAGTCCTTCTAGCTCTCTTCAACGCCATTCTTAGGATGTGGCACCCTCCTGGCTCAAGATGGCTCCAGGTAGCCAGATGCAGGACAAATCAAGAAGAATGCCTCTCTCCCTTAAGGAGACTTATGGAAGCACCATAAAAGGCTTGTATCACATTGTTCAAAGTACTACCAACCTGGCCATCCCTAGCTAGAAGGCTGGGAAATGTCATCATTTAGGTGGTGCATAGTTAGCCTAAGTAAAACGGGTTCTGTTACTGAGAAAAAAAGGAAGAGAATTTTTTTTTTTTTAAACACATGACAGATTAAAGAAGACTAGATTTTATGGTAGGCATCTTTTCGTCTTTACCACTGTGCTACCACTTTAGCACTATAGAATTTTAACTACTCATTTATTCCCCAAGACTTTTCCATTTTTATTTATTTTATGTTTGTTTGTATATTTATTTATTTATTCTTAGACAAGCTTTTGCTCTGTCACCCAGGCTGGAGTGCAGTAGCTTGGTCATGGCTCACTACAGTCTTGACTTCCTGGGCTCAAGAAATCCTCCTACCTCATCCCACCACACCTAGCTAATTTTTGTGTTTTTTCTGTTTTTTTTTTTTTTTTTTTTTTTTTTTTTAAGACGGAGTCTCCCTCTGTTACCCAGGCTGGAGTGCAGTGGCACCATCTTCACTCACTGAAAGCTCTGCCTCCTGGATTCAAGCCATTCTCCTGCCTCAGCCTCCCAAGTAGGTGGGATTACAGGTGCCCGCCACCATGTCCGGCTAATTTTTTTTGTATTTTTAGTAGACACAGGTTTCATGGTGTTAGCCAGGATGGTCTTGATCTCCTGACCTCGTGATCCACCCACCTCGGCCTCCTAAAGTGCTGGGATTACAGGCGTGAGCCACTGCACCCGGCCTTTCTGTTTTTTTTTTTTTTTGTAGGAACAGAGTCTTACTGTGTTGCCCAGGGTGGTCTTGAACTCCTGGGCTCAAGTGATCTACCTGCCTTGGCCTCCCAATGTGTAGGGATTAGAGGTGTGAGCCCCTGTACCTGGCCAGTTTTAATTTTTGTTAGCAGAGTTGGTGGGGATCCCCACTGTTGATTTTTGTCTCTCTGTCTTCTGGTCACTTTTGCTTCTATTATTTGACTTCTAGCAGGAGATCTTTTAAAAAAACAATTAACTATATCCCAATGAAGAGTGATTAGGAGTTTAAGCTCTGGTTTTTTCATTTATTTATTCCATAAATATTGTGCACTCATTGTGTACAGGCTGCTTTGTGTTATTATAGACAATGTGAATCATTACTGATTACATTTTCCCTTTTATTGACTTGGCTTCCTGGGGGCACAGAGTCAAATTTGTGACTCAGTTGGCTTGAGTACAAGCCTTGCCCTATCAAACTTTCTTTTTCTTTGTTGCCCAGGCTGCAGTGCAGTGGCGTGATCTTGGTTCACTGCAACCTCTGCCTCCCTGGTTCAAGTGATTCTCCCATTTCAGCCTCTCGAGTAGCTGGGATTGCAGCCGCCTGCCACTATGCCCGGCTAATTTTTGTATTTTTAGTAGAGATGGGGTTTCACCATGTTGGCCAGTCTGATCTCGAACTCCTGACCTCAAATGATACACCCGCCTCGGCCTCCCAAAATGCTGGGATTACAGGTGTGAGCCACCATGCCTGGTCCCTGTTAAACTTTCTACCTAGCAACGTAGTTAGTCTTCCCATCCCACTGTATAACAGTTTCAGGATGATGCTGCCTCTCTAACTTGGAGTGCTGAACAGGAAGTAAGAGTGGGATTTAAAGCAGTGGTTCTCAACCCTGCCTGTATATTAGAAACACCCACAGAACTTTGAAAAATTACCTAGAGAAACTGCCCCACCTGACATTTTGATTCAGTAGCCTCAGGTGTAGTTTAAAAAGCTCCACAGGGGAGCTCTTTGCTTTCGCTGCTGTGGCCGCAGCCATGAGTATACTCAGGCTTCAGAAGAGGCTCACCTCTAGTGTCCTCCGCTGTGGCAAGAAGAAGGTCTGGTTAGACCCCAATGAGACCAATGAAATTGCCAATGCCAACTCCCGTCAGAGGATCGGAAGCTGATCAAAGATGGGCTGATCATCCGCAAGCCCGTGATGGTCATTCCCAGGCTCCATGCCGGAAAAACACCTTGTCCCGCCGGAAGTGCAGGCATATGGGCATAGGTAAGCAGAAGGGTACAGCCAGTGCCCGAATGCCAGAGGAGGTCACGTGGATGAGGAGAATGAGGATTCTGCGCCGGCTGCTCAGAAGATACCGTGAATCTAAGAAGATTGCTCGCCACTTGTATCACAGCCTGTACCTGAGGGTGAAGGGGAATGTGTTCAAAAACAAGCGGATTCTCATGGAACACATCCACAAGCTGAAGGCAGACAAGGCCTGTGAGAAGCTCCTGGCTGACCAGGCTGAGGCCCACAGGTCTAAGACCAAGGAAGCACGCAAGCGCTGTGAAGAGCACCTACACACCAAGAAGGAGGAGATCATCAAGACTTTGTCCAAGGAAGAAGAAACCAAGAAATAAAAGCCACCCCCCTTGTCTGTACATACTGGCCTCTGTGATTGCATAGATCAGCCATTAAAATAAAACAAGCCTTTATGTGCTTGCAAAAGAACAACAAAATCAAAAACAACAACAAAAAAAACACAGGTAATTCTGATGTACATTTGAGGTTTAGGGGCTTGTAACCGTGTGGACTGGAAATGATCTAGGGAGGATTTACATTTTGTTCCTTATCTGTCACATACTGGAGATCAAATCCTTTCTTGAAAACCTGTTTTGACCATGGAAAAAGCAGATGGGGGAAACAATATGATAGTCGAGTCATTTGGGTAAGAGAGGCAAGAATACTGAAATGCTTTAGGGGAAACTTAGTTACTCGTGATTTAGGTAGAACTGGCCTTGCTTACCTATTTTGCCGGCTCCTATTGTGGGAAATTTTTCCTTTGAGCAAAAGAATCTGTTTAACTGGGGCTTCAAGCTCTGGGAAAAGTGCTGAGTCTGCATGTGGCCACTGTTAGTATCACGAGTTTTCAGCTTCTGCTCCTGGGGCCAGTGAAGGGAGATAAAGGGAAGTCAGGTTGACTATTATTTTTAGAACCAGGAGACTATCAGTGAGTCTTCTGAGCTAATGAGAGCCTTCTGGCGATTCCAGGAGGGTTAGTTAGGCCACGAGGAACTATGAGGTCGGGTAGGAATCCTGTTTTGTGTTAAGAGTTCTGTGAATTCCAAGATCAGGCCTTCTGTTACTCAAATAGAAAAAAACACATTCCAGAGTTTATTCTGTTTCAGTTTATTCATGCCATTTCCCTCAGCTCCCTTATCTCATTAGTGTAGAAATGCAAAAATGGTATGCTTTTTTGTATATTAATGTATATCCTACTATCTATTTAAAACAGTGTTTACAGCATAGTAAAACAGTGGCTTAGTTATTGAGGGCTTACTATGTACTGTGTGCCAGAGACTGGGCTAAGAATTATGAAACTGAGGCTTAGTATGATAAGGGGCAAAGTTGGGAAGCATTTATTTTAAGATGTTTTTAATTTATTTTGCTTCGTTTTCTGGTAATGTGCTTTTTCCTGATAACCCATTCAAGTATATTTTAATTATATTCATTTTTAATACAGTTTTATAATTTGCTACATACTTTCTGCTATTCTTAAACAGAGGCTACTGAATTGAACTCAGGGATCTTAAAGTCCCTTTGAACCTCAAGATTCTATTAACCTTTTGGGGATGTCTCTAGCCTCACTCTGACCCTGTTATTTACGGTGTACTCCTTGTTTCCCTGTAAAAGTCTCACTGTTCGTTTATTTTTTGTCATTTACCTTTTTCTCACAGAGGATGGACCATGCATGACATTGCGGGCAGAATAACATGTCTGCCCTTTGCCAAATTCATTTGTAAGTGAATCAGGGGTTCAAGTAACCTCTCTAGTGACTTTGTTTCTTTCCATCACCCTCTCTGTTGCCATCAGGGCCCTTTAACTTGTTGGCTGAATTCAGAAAGTTCTGAGCTTTTCAGCGTCTCTGACCTGCTGGATCACAGGACTGTTGCTGTCAGTGTGAACGGCTCAGCCTAAGGAAAAGTATTCACCATCTTGAGAATTTGGCCAGTGTGTTTTGGAAATGCCTTATTCTGAAGTCTATACTATTTTCATTAAACAGAGCTGACACTTCTGTAAATGTGATACTGAGCCAAAAATCTGTATGGTTTGTGATTTTTTTTCCCTAATGGATTTTGACTCCCTGGAGGTCAGGGCTTGATATTCTCCACGGCAAACTGGAGAGCTAGGATTTAGATAAGGTAGACGTTCTAACAATGTTTCTTAAACATGACTTTTAAAATGCTTTAAGTAGAAGCCCTTACAAGTAATATCTGGAATCTTTTTAAGTTTGAAAATGGCTATTTGTATCAGATTTATATGTCCCGGCTCTTAATAACCTCCTAGTCTACCTGATAAACCTGTGAAATTGCACTTTCTTCCAGTAGATAACTTTGCTGTTCTCAGGTGAAATACTTTGCTTATCCCTTGCCAGTCCAGCCTAGGGAAGGTGGCTGGACCTGAGCTGGGAATTTTATTTGAGGGAGTGGAAATAGGAGGGGTTGGCCAAGGCTGAGTTAGAGGGCACAGCTCTTTAGTGGCCTGAGCTGGCTCTTTGGTGCAGCCGAAGATTGTTAGAATTTTAGAGTGGAAATAGGAGGGGTTGGCCAAGGCTGAGTTAGAGGGCACAGCTCTTTAGTGGCCTGAGCTGGCTCTTTGGTGCAGCCGAAGATTGTTAGAATTTTAGAGGTGGCGAGACTTTAGAGGTACAGCCCAGTTCTCTTATTTTACAGATGAATGAAAGAGAGTCCAATGATGTTAAGTGACTTTTTAAAGGCTGCAGAAGGCTGGGTGTGGTGGCTCACGCCTGTAATCCCAGCACTTTGGGATGCTGAGGTGGGTGGATCACCTGAGGTTGGGAGTTCAAGACCCGCCTGGCCAACATGATGAAACCCTGTCTCTACTAAAAATACAAAAAATTGGCTGGGTGTGGTGGCGTGCACCTGTAATCCCAGCTACTCAGAAGGCTGAGGCAGGAGAATCGTTTGAACCCAGGAGGTGGAGGTTGCAGTGAGCTGAGGTCGCGCCACTGCGCTCCAGCCTGGGCAACAAAAGCAAAACTCGGACTCAGAAAAAAAAAAAGGCTATAGTATTCAGTAGGGTCAAAGTTGGAACTGGACTGAAGTCAGAAAGAAGTGAAAAGTGTGCTTTTTTCCCCTCTTTCTCTGTCCTATCCAGGAGCTATGAAGACATGTTTCTCCTTTGCGTTTCTTTACAGGTTATGCTTTAAATTGGAAGTTTTTCTTTTTGTATACTTAATTATGAGATGGAGACAGTAGAGAGAAGGTAGTCCCATTTTGGAAGCATTTTTTTTTGTTAAAATCTTGGCTCAGGAACAGTAAATGAACATTTTAAGATCATCTACCTGCCTGGCCAACATGGTGAAACCCCATCTCTACTAAAAATACAACAATTAACCAGGCGTAGTGACACATGCCTGTAATCCCAGCCACTCGGGAGGCTGAGGTATGAGAATCAGTTGAACCTGCGAGATAGAGGTTGCGGTGACCTGAGATCGCACCATTGCACTCCAGCCTGGGTAACAGAACGAGACTGCATCTCAAAAAAAAAAGGAAAGATCATCTGACATATTTAGGATGCATTTTCAAGTTCCATAGGCATCAACTTACTGTTCCTCCTGCCTTGTCCTCCCCCAACCTTTTCTTTTTTCTTTTCTTTTTTCTTTTTCTTTCTTTTTTTTGAGACAGGGTCTTGCTCTGTCGCCCAGACTGGAGTGCAGTGGCTCAATTACAGTTCACTGCGGCCTTGACCTCTTGGGCTCAAGCAGTCCTCCCAGCTCAGCCTCCTGAGTAGCTGGGACTACAGGTACGCACCACCACACCTGGCCTGACCTTTTCAATTAAATACTTCTGTATATCATTTAGGTATAATTGATTATACCGGAAATGAACCTGCACTTTGTGCTTGGTATTATTTTTTAAGGTATTAAAGAGATGATACCTATGTTATTTCAATAAATATTTTATGCATGTTTTCCAAATTTGCCATAACATGACATTTTAATTTGATCACCCTAAGGATTCCAGTCGTAAAAGGTATTTGTAAATGGGCTTTGTTCTTAAGCCAGTTGTTTCTCTTGTTTTATTGTTTTTGATTCTAATGAAAGCTTTGCTTTCTTACATATGGGGAAACCTCTTATTATAGAGAAAGCTTCTAGAGTGTTTTTATATTTTGGTGACTTAAAGTCTGTTAATAGACTGTATCCCAAAGATTCAGATTGCAGTTTGCATTCTTTCCTCTCAAAACTATTTATTTGGGGCCAGACGCAGTGGCTCACGCCTATAATCTCAGCACTTTGGGAGGCCAACGTGGGCAGATCACGAGGTCAGGAGTAAGGTCAGGAGTTCGAGACCAGCCTGGGCAACATGGTGAAACTCCGTCTCTACTAAAAATACAAAAATTAGACGGGCATAGTGGCGGGCGACTGTAATCCCAGCTACTTGGGAGGCTGAGGCAGGAGAATCACCTGAACCTAGGAGGTGGAGGTTGCAGTGAGCCGAGATTGTGCCACTGCACTCCGGCCTGGACAATAAGAGCAAAACTCCGTCTCAAAAAAAAACAAAAAAGAAAAAACCAAACAAACTATTTATTTGGACTCTTAAATGCTTTTGGTTGGTTGGCATTTCTTTGTGAATTATTTGTCAAAATAATTTTTTGTCTGTAATTGGATGAAGGCTTTGCGACCAATTTAAAGTTTTTTTTAACAAAAGAAAATACATGTTTTTTTAAAGGATAACAAAACTTACATACTTTTATAGACTTGTTACATAAAATTAAGGAAAGAAAAATGAAAACAATTGAGCAACTTAGGTTTTTAAAGCTATATGGAATTCTAGAATGTTTTATCCTTCACCTGAAAAACAACTCAATTAGATCAAAAAGTCCTATTTATCATATATGCTTTACTCTTCAATTTGCATTTGTGTGTGTGTGTGTGTGTGTGTGTGTAAGACAGAGTCTTACTCTGTCGCCCAGGTTGGATGGCAGTGGTGCGATCTTGGCTCACTGCAACCTCTACCTCCTGGGTTCAAGTGATTCTCCTGCCTCAGCCTCCCAAGTAGCTGGGACTACAGGTTTGGGCTGCCATGCCCAGATAATTTCTTTTTGTATTTTTTTTTTTTTTTTTTTTTTAGTAGAGACAGGGTTTCACCATGTTAGCCAGGCTGTTCTTGAACTCCTGAGCTCAGGCAATCCCCCCACTTTGTCCTCCCAAAGTGTTAGGATTACAGGTATGAGCTACTGCTCCCAGCCTCAACAATTTGCTTTTTTTTTTTTTTTTTTTGAGGTGGGGTCTCGCTCTGTCACCTAGTCTGGAGTGCAATGGTGTGATCTCAGCGCACTGCAACCTCTGCCTCCTGGGTTCAGGTGATTCTCCTGCCTGAGCCTCTGAGTAGCTGGGATTACAGGCACGCACCACCACTCCTGGCTAATTTTTTTTTTTTTTTTTTTTTTTTGTATTTTTAGTAGAGGGTTTCGCCATGTTGGCCAGGCTGGTCTCGAATTCTTGACCTTGGCCTCCCAAAGTGTTGGGATTACAGGTGTGAGCCACTACAACTAGCCAGCAATTTCCATATGTATAGCTCTTCCATATGTATAGTACTAACTCATGGTCTCCTTGAATGACTAACAGTCATTTAAAGAGACGTTTAGGAGTTACTATCTTTACTGAGCAGATGAATAAGCCCAAGTTTAGAGAGGCTGAGTTACTCCCTGCAAGCTAACATCTCTAGTTAATAGTAGAACTGGAGTCCAGTTTTTCTGACTCCTCACTAGTGTTCTTTCTATTCTTGTGAAGGTAAATTGTTTGGTGAGATATATAGATTTATATGTACATATATCCAAATGTATATTATGCATGTACATTCTATTTTTGATGCAATAATTGTTATTAAATGTCATACTCTCAGGTACTGTATATTAAACTTCTGTTTGCTTTGTTTTCTTTTAGCTTCTTAGCAAAACTGGTTGTTAGCAAAACTGGTGGTTTTGCTAAGTCAATAAAGTGTGGTAAGAATGAAGTTCAGTGATAACAGTGCAGTACTTTTTTGATTGATGAATGTTGTGTACATACCTCCCACAGAACATTCTCCCTCTTATTATCCAGTGTACTCCTGTGCTTGGACGTATCTGCCCTCCCACTGGTCCCCTAAATGTCTTTGGGAGTAATACCAGTATTGCCTGGAATCTTTTTGAATGCGAAGGATGTGAACTGTTCAGTTTTACCCCCACTGAAGCCCTTTGCAGACGTTTCAGTGAATTGATGTAGTTTCTTTAGCCATGTTATCTAGCATTGTATCAAAAGGGCCCTTTCTCTTCAATAAGGATAAGGAGAGCAAATACAGAATTGTAAGTTTAATGTTATTTAGTCAGAGATATCTGAAAATACAGTTCTGAATACTTTCCAGATTTAACGTCAGCATCTTTGTTGTTATGTAATGGACAGGAACTCAATTAGTATTTATTAAATGTCTACTCTGGGAATGATGATTTACCACTTCATAATTGTTGGAATTGTTGTTGTCCAGTATGTTGAAATCCCAAACATATGTTGTACTACTCTGATTTTTTCTTTAACTTTTTACATGATAAAGCAATGCATTCAATTCTAGGCAGTTGGCAAATCTTAAATGTAGAAAAAACAAAGCATGAAACATTTGCTTTTGAAATAGAAAATTCTTATTTTTTGAAAGCATTTTACCCATGTGTGCAGTTATTGAGAGAAAATATTTGTACTTGGCTGACTTGTCTTCACCAAATGTCACAGCTCAGACCTCTCTTTGGTTGGAGACATAGGGATAAGTCCTTCTGCTATTATAGGCAATTAATCTTTAAAAAATGTAGAGAATGTCCTTGATAATTACTAGATGGAATTTATGTTGTCCTTTTTGTAATAAGTTGTTCTTTAAAAAAGAACTTTTATTTTTCATATTTATTTATTTATTTATTTATTTATTTATTTATTTATTTATTTATTTTGAGACAGAGTCTCTGTCGCTCAGGCTGGAATCTTGGCTCACTGCAACCTCTGCCTCCTGGGTTCAAGCGATTCTCCTGCCTCAGCCTCCTGAATAGCTGGGACTACAGGCACGCACCACCATGCCTAGCTAATTTTTGTATTTTTAGTAGAGATGGGGTTTCACCATGTTGGCCAGGCTGGTCTTGAACTCCCGACCTGAGGTGATCCACCTGCCTCGGCCTCCCAAAGTGCTGGGATTACAGGCATGAGCCACTGTGCCTGGCTAGAACATTTGTATTTAAATTTATCACTTGTCACAGGGATTTGTTACCTTTAAATTTGCTTCTGGATTCTAGTTTTCTAGAACAAATTTAGCTATTTGGTATGTTTGTAACTAGCTGTTGTTCACAGAGGGAAAGAGGATGAGCAAATTAATTATGCTTCTGATTATATTTAATTACCAAGAGCAATGTTTTCACTCCTGTCCCAACATATTTATTTTCAAACACAAGATGCTATATTTCATCCATTTTGAGATAGACATTTTATTCACATTTTAACACCACTGATATCAGTATGTGTCATGTATAACGTGTGACCTAACTATAATTGATAACATTTTTACTTCCTTAGTGGCAGGGTGCCTGACAATTTGTGGTATTTTTATTTATTTATTATTTGTTTAGATTGCTCTTTCAGATTCAGGGTATCTTTAATTGAATCAAAATCAGTACAATGGAAAGATCTTTATCAAGTTTTAAAGCACTTTTTGAAACACGGGTTGTTTACAATTTATGTGTACTCATGTACACATCTACTTTCAGTTGGTGTTGGCCTGAAATCAAGGGTGGATTATTTTCATTTACTTCGTCAATTTTGGAAACAGTTACATAACAAGAAATAGTTGGAAATTTGCCACATTTAATTAGAGAAACTCCAGCTAGATGTTAAGGGATTTGTCAAGCTTGAAGAGCTCAAACCTAGTTAATTTTAACAGGACCATAGAGACAACCTACTCTTCCTCATTCCTAGTTTTTCTGTCATTTTGTCTGTGGTGTTTGAGGATGACTGTTGCGGGATTGTTGCTGTGTCCTCTACTGAGTGCCCAGAAGACACTGGGGATGAGGAGCATTCTTGTGTGACCCGCTCTTGGGCCGAGGCTCCTTTGTCACTGGGGCACTTGTTGGCAGAGCTTGTCATTTTGCACATTCACCAAATGGGCTTCGAATATTTTTCCTCCAGAAAAACCAGTCCACAGATTTTCAAGGCTCAGGTTTTATGTGCTTCTGCCCCTTCTTGCCCTTTCAACGGTGCATTGTGTGAAATGGTGCTTCATAGTTTCATCATTTTGTATTGCTTTAACATCTGTTGTGGATGGCAATACATAATCCTGTGACTATCCATTTCCCCATACCCCAAAGATATTAAAACGTGGCAGTTGGTTGCCCTGACGTGGGTACATGATACATCTGAGGAAATAGTTTCAGGCTGTGTTTATGGAGCAGAGGAGAGTGTGGGTAGGGTTAGAAACACAGACCCTGTGAACCACCTGCTGACCTTTGCCCTCAAAAAACCCTTTGGAGCTTTTTTCGTTTTGTTTGGTTTGTATCAGAATTTTTTTTGTTTTTGTTTTTTAAAGAGCATTCCTGAAAACTGGACTTTGTGTGTGTTAGGGGAGGGGATTTGTTAGGAGAGGATGGCTATTTGGTAATGAGACCTGTTCCCATAGATTGATTGGGGTGAAAGACTGAGTGGATGGGAGGTGAGAAAATGGAGGTCGTGTGAATAGACAACTTTGAAAAAGCTTATTGTTTAGAGACAAGAAAAGATCACTGACCCAATTTTTTCTTCTCTCTTTTTTTCTTTTTTCTGTGTGTGTGTGTGTGTGTGTGTGTGTGTTTTGTTTTTTGTTTTTTGTTTTTCCAGATGGAGTCTCGCTCTGTGGCCTAGGCTGGAGTGCAGTGGCGTGATAACAGCTCACTGCAGCCTCAACTTCCTGGGCTCATGTGATCCTCCCTGTCAGCCTCCTGAGTAGCGGGGACTACAGGCTTGCACCACCACAGTGGGGTGGGTTTTTTTTTGTTTTTTTTTTTTAACCCCCAAAGCAGCCTGAATCCATTTCCTTTGGGTGTCAATGAGGACTTTCTCTTGGGTTCTTGCTTTCCCATGACCTCAAACCCTTCTCAAACTCACTGGGTCACAATCCACCTTGATTAGTGGTGCTGCCATTTTTGACTCTTCCCACTCTCCTCCCGACCAACCAGCCCTACAAAGTCCAAAATTTGTGACTATCCAAATACTCTCAAGTCTTACTGATTCATTTTCTTTATTGTCTCTTGGATTTATTCTGCTTTTTCTCTTCTCATTGCACTGCCTCCTCATCTTTTGACTGGGCTGCTATTCACTATTAAAAAATGGGGATTATAATACCTACCTTGAGGGCTTCTTCTGTTTTCGCTCAATCCATCTCCCAAGCTCCAGTTTTTGGCCACTTCCTTTCTTCTTTATCCTGCTACCGGAGTTGTCTTCCCTAAGTACACTGCTTTTTTTTTTTTTTTAAAGGAGTCTCCGCAACCTCCGCCTCCTGGGTTCAAGCGATTTTCCTGCCTCCAAGCGATTCTCCTGCCTCAGGCTCCCAAGTAGCTATGACTACAGGTGCACGCCACCACGCCCAACTAATTTTTGTATTTTTAGTAGAGACAGGCTTTCAACATGTTGACCAGGCTAGTCTCAAACTCCTGACCTCATGATCTGCTCTCCTTGGCCTCCCAAATTGCTGTGATTACATGCGTGAGCCACTGCACCCAGCCCTTAAGTACACTGCCTTTTAAGTGTGTTCAGTGTTTCCCCATTGCTTGCAGTGTAGCCCATCCTCCTTAGAGGGAGTCCAGGCTCACAATCTAGTCCCATCTTTACTGTCCAATCTTTTAACCCTTTATAGTCTCGACTGTCACAAACCTTCCTTGCTTTTTTTTTTTTTTTCCCCTCGTAACAGAGTCTCACTGTGTCGCCCAGGCTGGAGTGCAGCGGCGTAATCTCGGCTCACTGCAACCTCTGCCTCTAGGGTTCAAGTGATTCTCCTCCCTCAGACCCCCGAGTCGCTGGGATTACAGGCACATGCCACCACACCAGGGTAATTTTTGTATTTTTAGTAGAGACAGGGTTTCATCATGTTGGCCAGGCCAGTCTTGAACTCCTGATCTGAGGTGAGTCATCTGCCTTGGCCTCCCAAAGTGCTGGGATTATAGGCATGAGCCACTGCGCCTGACCCTTCCTTGCTTTTTATGTCCTAGCTACATTAGACCACTAGATGTTGTTCAAAATCCTATTTTGACGTTGTCTTTGTGGTCTTTGAATCAAAGTGTCCTTTTTTCCTTTCTCCCTTATCCCTTGATTGTTTAAAACAATGAGCCAAACATTTATTAACATATTTGGTAGAATTGTGATATATATGTGCGTATATCTACATGTATATGTATATGACAAATATAGGGATCTCATAAGCTGTTTTATCATGACAAGGGGTAGCAAGAGGTCAGCTCTCCCACCTATTGGACATATTATCTGGTTGAGAAGTAACTTAAACTATTTAAACTTGTGCATTTTCATCTGTTAAATGAAGTGAGGTTCAGATGGATGGTCATTGTTTCTGCTCTTTGTAAAGTCCTTGGCCTGAACTCAATTATAACCCAGAAAAAGTGATTCTATGAGAGCTTACTCTCTGAGACCACTTTAAGTTCTAGAATAACTTAAAGAGTTTAGCTATAATCCTAGCACTTTGTGAGTTCGAGGAGGCAAGCAGATTGCTTGAGCCCAGGAGTTCCAGGTCAGCCTGGGCAACACAGTGAAACCCCATCTCTACTAAAAAATAAAAAAATTAGCCAGGCATGGTGGAGCACACCTGTGGTTCCAGCTATTTGGGGGGCTAAGGTGGGAGGATAGCCTGAGCCCGGGGAGGTTGAAGCTGCAATGAGCCGTGATTGAGCCACTGTATTCCAGCCTGGGTGACAGAGTGAGACCCTGTCTCAAAAAAAAAAAAAAAAAGAAAAAAGAGAAAAAACAATTTAGATGTATGGCCAGTTAACAAGATTAGGGAAAAGAAGAATGAGCATTTGTGAGTGCCAAGTACGTTATGTACCTGTGTCATTTGATCCTTTGAAAGAAACCTCCACAGGTAGGTAGATCGTTTACAGGGAGAAAATGGAGGATGAGAAAGAATAAGTTATTTGCCCAAAGTATAAATCTTGTTAGACTCTCTCTTAACTCTTGGACTCTCCCACACACAGTGATGGCTGAGCAACAGCGTGTGCTTTAGCTTTAGTCTCAGCTGGGGTTTCTTTTCTTCACAGTGATTCTTCTCTAGATTACAGACTATTTACTCTAGACAATTTGGAAAAAAAGTTTTGGTTCTGTGTACGTGTTCATCCTAGGGTTTGTGTTTTTTCCCTTTCTCTCTGGGGCAGTATTTCTATTTAAACACCATTGTAGCCATAAAAATAATATTTGGCTTTCAGTTACTGTGCTCATTTCCTTATTTCCACTTATAAAATGTGCTATGTGTGTGCATTGTATTTAACTAATGAAACAGAAAGCAAATGTTTGTTTAACAGAATAAGAAAGAAATGAAATTCATGGCAGATGTGTTATTGACCACTTTTGTGTATCTGGAGTTCTGTATAGTTCAAAATCAGGGATTTTAATGCCTTGAGTTAAGCAGTAGCAGTAGTAGCAGTAGTAGCAGTAAAACAAGGTCAGCAGCAACAGCTAACATTGATTGAGCTGTGATGGTGGGTTTATATGTGTGTTACTATGTTTCCAAGTGCTTTATTTGTATTACAGGTCTTCTCAATAACCCTAGGAGGCAAGTAACCTTCTCTCCATTTTATAGATGAGGAAATCAGGATACAGAGAGGGTGGGAAACTGGCTCAAGGTCGTATAGCTAGGATACATACTCACTGACTTGGCAGTTCTGAATTAATTTAAATGTATTTTATTGATCAGTTAAATACATTATTGAAATGTTTCTCAGTTAATGTGTTATCCCCTTTCTAGGGATTTGGACTGGTTGTACTTTCTGGGGGCATTGGTTACAGAATATCTTCAGTGTAACTATGGCTAGGCCTAGTGGGGTATATATGTGACTTGCTTGAATTACTAAATTCTCTCAAGGAACTGAAGCAGTCCTGACTATGCATTGTTAACAATAATGTTTTTTAAATACATGTATGAAAATATTATAGATTCATGAAGGTACATTAATTTATTCTACAAAACATCATTGAAATGGAAAATTTAATATGCTTACATGCTAACTGGGGAAATACGTTGTTTTGGATTGCAGGAGATAAAGGATTTTTTAAGGGCTTTTTGGCAGTTATGCTAATAGGTAAACTTCTTTCTTTCTTTCTTTCTTTTTTTTTTTTGAGACGGAGTTTTGCTCTTGTTGCCCAGGCTGGAGTGCAATGGCGTGCGTGATCTCAGCTCACCACAACCTCTGCCTCCAGGGTTCAAGCAATTCTCCTGCCTTAGTCTCCTGAGTAGCTGGGATTACAGGCATGTGCCACCATACCTGGCTAATTTTGTATTTTTAGTAGAGATGGGCTTTCTCCACGTTGGTCAGGCTGGTCTCGAACTCCCGACCTGAGGTGATCCGTCTGCCTTGGCTTTCCAAAGTGCTGGGATTACAGGTGTGAGCCACTGCGCCTGGCACATCTTTCTTATTTAGCAAGAAGTAATACTGTATTCTAAAATTGTGCTTTGCAGGAAGAAAGTTTCAGCTAATACAGACATAATATTTTTATGAGTTTGGAGAAATTTTTATTGGCTAACAAATGGTACCTTGTGTTATGTTTGACTACCTTTATGTTCAACTCAGTATTTTTCCCCCTTTTTTTCAGTTCTTCACCAAAGGACATGGATGAAAATGAAAGCAACCAGTCCCTGATGACAAGCAGCCAATATCCTAAAGAAGCAGTAAGAAAACGTCAAAATTCAGCACGGAATTCCAGAGGAAGTGATTCTTCTAGGTTTTCCAGGAAAAGCTTCAAACTAGATTATAGACTAGAAGAAGATGTAACTAAATCCAAGAAAGGAAAAGATGGGAGATTTGTGAATCCGTGGCCAACGTGGAAAAACCTCTCTATTCCAAATGTTCTCAGATGGCTGATAATGGAGAAAGATCACAGCGGTGTTCCAAGTTCTAAAGAGGTGGCGCTTGGCTTTTTTGAATGCTTTATATTTGCTCTTAATATATGACTAATTATTTGAGCCCTTATATATCATAAGGCATAGAATTAGTCTGAGGAGATAAAGTGGACAGGTGTAACCTAGGCCCTAAAGTTCATCATTCAGTAACAGAGTGCATATAGGAATAACCAGACCTGATCTGGTGGCAACTAGAGGTAGGAACAGAGTGCTTTAGAGGTACAGGAAGGAACGTGATGCTGACAGGCAGAGCTGGAGATGTCTTCACAGAGGAGATGAGTATTTCAGCTGGGCCTAGCCAACTAAAAAGTATTTTGACAGTGATTTTCCAGGTAGATGATGGCATGAACAAGGTCATGAAGGTGAGAAAGTGTATTACATGCTCTGGAAGGTAGTAGCCTGGTATGTGTGTGGAATATGGATTATGAGGGTGAAGGCATGGCCTAGAGTGCTTGGCTTTTAACCCTTGGATAAAGCTGCCAACACTGTGAAAGGGAGCTTCAGATGACCTTTCCAGACCTTGAAAAGTTGACTCTGGGTTCCTAGCCTTTAAACATACTAGTTTTACTTAAGATGATTCTACTTGGCCTTCTGCTATTCTGTTAGAATAGATAGATCACAGTTTTGCGTTAAGTTGATTTCATGGTTTACATTGAGTATATCAATATTTTTCATTGGTGAACCAAGTAAATACTATGGCTGTGTCTCCTTTCCTTATATACCTCTCCCTCTGCCGTGTTAATAACATCTCTTTCATTTGCTTGACTTTGTGTGTATTTATGACGATTATTTTCCTGCCTCCCCTGGCCTCTCAGTGCCATTTTCCTGAGGGAAAGACTCTCAGGTGGTGGTTCAGCACTGGGCTGTAGTCTGAGCTGATGCCTTCCCAGGGTCTCTGCCGGCTTCTGTTCTAGGGTACCCTTCACCAGCCTCCTGGGCTCCCCTGTGTCTTCTATGGTAGCCCTTATTTTCTGCATCCCACTTGTTCCTCCTTCTGTGTCATTTTCTCATTTTGGTGGAGCATATTTTCAGTGAACTTCCTGAGAAAGGGTATATGGAAAGTAAGTTTTTTGAAAACTTGCTTGTCTGAAATGTCTTTATTCTCACTCATAATTGATAGTTTGGGTATAGAATTTTTGTTTGGAAACAGTTTTCTCTCAGAATTTGAGAGTATTGCCTCCATAATTTTATTTCTAGTGTGGCTGTGGGGAAGCTCAGTGCCATCCTTACTCTTGATCCTTTGAACAGACCCTTTGTTTTCTCTCTAGAGACTTTGAGAATCCTCTCTTTGGTACTAGTGTTCTGAAAATTGCCATGATGTGTAGTTCTTTATTTATTCATTATGCTCTGTGTGTGGTGGGCCCTTTCAGTCTGAAAATCCATTTCCTTCAGTTCTAGGAAATTTCGTCTATATCTTTGAAAATGTCCTTCCCTACATCTTCTTATTCTAAAATGACTATTAGTTATAGTAGTTCTATTTTGGACCTCCTGGATCAATTCTCTGTAATGTAAGAAAATTTCTTGTGTGTTTATCTTTTTAAAAATATTACATGGCCAGGTGCAGTGGCTCATGCCTGTAATACCCATACTTTAGGAGGCCAAGGCAGGTGGATTGCTTGAGCTGAGGAGTTCGAGACCAACCGGGGCAACACAGCAAAATGCCATCTCTACCAAAAACAACAACAACAAAAAAAACCCCCCAAAATGTAGCCAGGCACAATAGAATGTGCCTGTAATCCCAGCTACTTGGGAGGCTGAGGCAGGAGAATCACCTGAGCCTGGGAGGCAAAAGTTGCAGTAAGCCGAGATCATGCCACTACACTCCAGCCTGGGTGACAGAGCAAGACCCTGTCTCAAAAAAAAAAAAAAAAAAAAAATTACATTCTGAGGAGTCGGCCCCTGGGAGGAATGATGCTAGGTGCAGATGCAGTGTGGCTTTTGATGGTGCCTTATGGACAGTTGTGTCCCAAAGGAGGGATGAGAATAACTGCTGAGGTCCTAAAGAGCAAGCCTAACTCCAGCCATTGGCACACAGGCATTAAACGGAAACCTGGAAGTTGAAATGATAGAATCTCACTTGTCTAGACTAGCTTTATGGTTTTATTATTGGTAATGTTTTTATCCATTGATTGAGTGCAGATTTTTGGAGACCTTTTAAAGGTATAGAGAATCGGCTTGACAACAGTGCACATGCAGCAAGTTTTAAAGAAACAAAAAACTAAAAATTCATGCTTGTCTCCGAGAAGTGCAGGCAGACCTGATTTCCTAGAGACGTCTAGGATTTTAATGACCACAGATAGCAAGCAGGCATGCAGCTTACCCCTTGATAGGGTCTCACTCTGTCACCCAAGCTGGAGTGCAGTAGAGCTTTGAGACTCATCACTACAGCCTCAAACACCCGGGCTCTAGTGACCCTCAGCCTCCCAGTGGTTTTTGTAGACAGCCTGATGGAGTTTCATGGCAGAGAAGATTAATTAAACAATGTCTTTCAATTTTAATAAATTTTGGCAATTCAAAACAAATTTACATTCTGAACAATTTCCTCAATAATTTGTTTCATTTTTTAAATTATTATTATTTTTGAGACGGAGTCTCATTCTTTTTGCCCAGGCTGGAGTGCACTGGCGCAGTCTCGGCTCACTGCAACCTCTGCCTCCTGACTTCAGGCGATTCTCCTGCCTCAGCCTTGTGAGTAGCTAGGACTATAGGCGCCTACCACCACGCCTGGCTAATTTTTTTTTGTATTTTTAGTAGAGACGGGGTTTCACTGTGTTTGGCCAGGCTGGTCTCGAACTGCTGACCTCAGGTGATCCACCTGCCTTGGCTTCCCAAAGTGCTGGGATTACAGGCGTGAGCCACTGTGCCTGGCCCTGTTTGTTTCATTTTTAAATCTTGTATCTCATAGAGTCGTAGGGATGACAGAAAATGTCACCATATACAATTTTTTATAAAACTAGAAAATATGAATACTCTGATCGCAACCATTCATAAATAGAACTACAAGTACAGATCATAATGTTAACAGTGGTTATAATCTCTGCATGTTGGTATAATGATGCAACTATTTATATTTTTCTGCATTTTCCAAATATTAAGAGCATTTTCTCTTATAATCAAGGAGTTTAAAAATACTAAGCCATTTTGATAGATCTTATACTCTTAATACACATGGCAAAAATGTCAAACATTAGCATCAATACTTAATTGAATTGGAGTTACTTTGGTAACACATGTATCTTTATTCAGTGTTCACATATATCTTATAAATATGAAAAAGAAAAATGTTATTTTTAAATTTAAAAATCTGAGTTGCAAATTACAGTATAGGTAGTAAAATGTTCTAAGATGGTGAAAATGTACCTTCAGTTGGAAGGAAAGTATTACCTTGTCTTCTTTAAAAGTGATATTTTAAAAACATGGTTTAAAAGGATTTGAGTCACATCTTTCTTTTTTGTCTCATTAATACACACAAACACATACTCTTAAAATAGTAAGTATATTAAGAAGATATGAGTTTCAATGTTTAATTTTAATGTAAGTTAATATGTATGCCATTGAAGGAGCATGGCTTAGTGAAAGAGAGGTCTTTTGAGTCAGGAAGACCTAGATTTCACTCCTGATTGGGTACTTACCTCTTGTATGACTTTGGCAAGTTTCTTAGTGACCCCAGTCTGCCTTGGTCTGGTCATCTGTAAAATGGCAGTAATATTTGCTTCACAAATGTAGATGACACAGTGTACCTAAAGCACTTTGCAAAGAGTAGCTATTGAACAAATGTTAGGATTTGTTCCCTTTTCCCAAGAAAAGTAAAACATTAACTAGTATAGTGGTTAATTATGAGTCTTGGGATTTTCCATTTTGCAGCTTTCAAAAAGGAAGACCAGCCAAGAAAGTCTTGATCTAGCCATGAAAATGCCACGTGAGTGATTGGTTTCACCAAGTAAACAAGAGTCCATCCTCTCCCTACCCCTTTTTCTGTATGCTTTTTCTTTCTTTCTTTCTTTCTTTTTTTTTTTTGAGACGGAGTTTTGCTCTTGTTGCCCAGGCTGGAGTGCAGTGGCATGATCTCGGCTCACTGCAACCTCTGCCTCCTGGGTTCAAGTGATTCTCCTGCCTCAGTCTCCCGAGTAGCTGGAATTACAGGCATGCACCACCACACCTGGCTCATTTTGTATTTTTAGTAGAGACACGGTTTCTCCATATTGGTGAGGCTGGTCTTGAACTCCCGACCTCAGTTGAGCCACCCACCTCGGCCTCCCAAAGTGCTGGGATTATAGGCGTGAGCCACTGTGCCCAGTCTATTATTATTATTATTATTATTATTATTATTTTTTTTGAGACGGAGTCTCGCTCTGCCGCCCAGGCTGGAGTGCAATGGCCGGATCTCAGCTCACTGCAAGCTCCGCCTCCCGGGTTCACGCCATTCTCCTGCCTCAGCCTCCCAAGTAGCTGGGACTACAGGCACCCGCCACCACGCCCAGCTAGTTTTTTGTATTTTTTTTAGTAGAGACGGGGTTTCACCGTGTTAGCCAGGATGGTCTCGATCTCCTGACCTCGTGATCCACCCGTCTCGGCCTCCCAAAGTGCTGGGATTACAGGCTTGAGCCACCGCGCCCGGCCAATTATTTTTAAATTATTATTTATTATTATTATTTTTTAATAGAGGCAGGATCTCACTATGTTGCCCTGCTGGTCTTGAACTACTGGCCTCAAGCAGTTTTCTGGCCTAGGCCTCCTGAAGTGTTGGGATTACAGGCATGTACCACAGCACCAGCCTTAAAATTTTAAAGATAGTTTTAACATAATATAGGCTTCACATATTTAAAATGTACAACTTAATGAGTTTTGACATATGTATATACCCTTGAAAAGATCACCACAATCAAGATAATGAACATATATATTATCCCCTAAAGTTTCCTTGTGTTCTTTTGAAATTCATACCCCCTTATTCTTCCAACCTGGACCCCAGGCTGTTACTTTTTAAGAAAACATGTTATTAAATGAGATTTAATGAGAAGAAGTATGTTTTACTACAGTGGGTCTGGCTGGGTGACCTTGCCTGAGTGCTGTAACTTCCCTAATTCATGGTTTTCTTACCTGTAGAATGGAGCTGGTTTATAGGACCTACTTCCAGTGTTGTGGTCAGTAGCCAGTAGCAGTTAGTACAGTGTCTAGCACATAAGCACTTCATAAACGGTAGCTATTGTTAATAGTATTTTGTTTTGTGTTATGCTAAAGTACTTGATACATTAGGTAGTTCATCATTATTATGTGCCCAATATGATGCCAAGTATGAGTACATAGTAGGTACTCAGTTTATATTCATTCCCTCTCCCTTTCCTCATTAATTCTGTATATACCACTTGGCATATATCATTGTTCACTAACCCTAACTACCAATTTTAAGAACTGATTGAAAGTTGACATTCATTCATTTACTCATCCATTCAACAAATTTTGTTGAGCACATGCTGTGTTTCATTAATCAAACTAAGCACTGAATGATTCTACCTTTCATAGGACATAGGATAAATTCTGTGTACCTATAACCAGAATATCCAGAGGAGATGTGTGAATAGGGAGATACGGAAGTTGAGAGGCAGGAGTGAGTGCTTCCAGCTGTGGGACTCAAGAGATGGCCCGAAGGGATAAGGGGGAAGATAATTTAACCTGAGAAATGGGATGAATACTGTGCAGGGTTCTTCAGCTCAGTCTAGGAGTGGGAAGCAGTGTCCATGTAGATGGGGCACAGCACATGTGAAAGAGGAGCATGAAACAACCCGAGAGAATTGGGGCAGTCCCTGGGCAGCTCACTGCTGGGCTGAGGAGGTGAGACAGACCTTGTCAGGCAGTAGAGAGCCAGTGGAGATTTTGCAGCAGAGGAGACTTAAGTTATACCTTAAATTGGCTGTTTTTGAGGTGGCTCTTTTGCGTGGATTGAGTTGACAGGCAGATAGTTGAGCAATCTGGAGAGCTTTGAATGTCTAAATATTTCTTAGCATCTTAACTAGGTTAGTAGCGCCACAGAAATGCAAAAGATTGGTAGGATTGGTGCCTGGTTGGTTGTCAGGGTTGGAACTTGCTTGCTTCTTCTTTTGGAATACTTGTAGAGTGCTTATTATGTCCCAGCCACTCCTAATTCTATCCTCACAGGAATGAAGTGTAGGTACAATTATTATACCCGTTTTTCAGATGAGGAAACTAAAGGTTAGAGTGGCTAAGAGAAACGTTTTTGTCCTCCACCTGTGCTGCTCCTTCTCTTCCTGTCCAGGCCTTCTTCCCATTCAGACTCTCCCATTGACCTCTCAGTTTCCCTTCACCAGTATCTCCCCATCTGTCCTCTCTTGTCTCTGTCTACCGCTGTCTCCTTTGCTCAGGTCCTCATCTCTTCATATCCTGGCAACTGTTGTGACACTCTCCATTCCATCATTTGGACTCTAGAATTGTTTTATCTAAACATAATTGGGTCATGTCTTTGTGTGTGTGTGTGTGTGTGTGTGCATGCATGTGTACGTGTGTGTGTACGTGTGAGGGCAAGAAGATACTTCCTAGGCTGGGTGTGGTGGCTCACACCTGTAATCCTAGCACTTTGGGAAGCAGATCGCTTCAGCCCAGGAGTTTGACACCAGCCTGGGCAACATGGAAAAACCCACCCTGTCTCTACAAAAAAAAAAAAAAAAAAAAAGATGCTTCCTCATTGTCTTAGAGTGAAGCGTGACACTCAAGGCTTATTGTGTTTCCATCTTTATAGATTTAGTTTGTCCCCCTCAAACACCACATTCCTGTTTGGCTCTGTACCTTTGCTTGGGTAGTTTCTCTACCTGAAATGCCCTTCTTCCTTTTTTCTGCATCATGAATTTCTCATCATTCTTCAGGAACTCACACAAGTCACTGTGTCTGTGATGTCTTTGGCAACTGGGCTCTTCATTCCTTCTTATCAGGCTATAACATGACCTGTATTTTAACTACTTATCCAATACCACACCCTTTCAAAGTTGATTTAGTGGCAACTTACAAACATACATAAAGCAGTAAAACAAGAAATGGATGAGGTATAGAATTACTATACCTAGCCAGTCTAGGAGCAAAATGGACTATTAGACTAGAGAAATAAAATAAAGCCAAGAATAAAGTTAATACAGAAATATGTTCCATCATGTGCTGCACATTGCTGCAGGTGGCCTCAGCTTTTCCTCTGAACTTCCTAGTTAAAAGGAGAAGTAGCATGAAATCTTACGAGTTTTCCCAGTGACAGAAATGACAAAGCCAGGTGCTCTGGAGAAGGAGAGTTTTTCCTGTTACAAGATGGGAGAGAAATGTTTCTGGGGTAAGTAGGAAGGTGGAGGTGGTACCAAGTCTGCAGCCTGAACACATGCATGGCAAGTTTCATGAGGTGGCTTCCTATGAGAGACCTCCATGCAGCTATATAGCATGGTACCAGAGCACAATTCAGTAAAAGAGCTTTATAAAAGCCAAGACTGTGACGCTGCAGCCTACAACGTTTTGGCCTAGCTTAATCCAAGTATAAAATGTAGAATAAGCAAGGAATAATACTCTTCACACTTTGTTATTGTTTTATACCCATTTACCACCCCCCTTACCTCAGTGATCAGCTTCTCACAGGAAGGGATCATATTCACGTTGGTTTGATCAATGGTAGAAAATCAGAAAGGTAAGGAATGAAGAAAACAATTTATGACTGTGATTTGTCCAGGAATCATCACAGCGCTCCATTTTGAAACTCAGAAAGTGAGATTCAGGCCAGGCACAGTGGCTCATGCCTATAATACCAGCACTTTGGGGGGGCAGGCTAGGACGATTGCTTGAGCCCAGGAGTTCAAGACCAATCTGGGCAACATAATGAGACGCTATCTCTACAAAAAATAAAAAATTAGCTGGATATGGTGGTGCTGCATGCCTGTGATCCCAGCTGAGAGGTTGAGGTGGGATGATCACTTGACCCTGGGATGTTGTGGCTGTAGAGAGCTCTGATTATGCCACTGCACTCCAGCCTGGGTAACACAGCGAGAGCCTGTCTCAAACAAACAAACAAAAAAGAAAAATATCAGATTCATGATTCATGTCTGAAATCGAAGAGCTACAAATAAATGGTCATAAGCTTTCTTTACTATTTCCAGGGACTGACCCGCTTTTAAGGCAGTTTTTAGCAGCAAATACATCAGCTGAGTAGAATGGCAATAAAAAAATGACTGCATCTAGGCCAGTCTACTTCTGGCACTACTGAAGAGAGCCTTTAAAAAATTAATACATTTAGCAGCACTCAGAGTTTTAAATTTAATTTTCCCTTTTGCATTTGGGATGAAGAAGATTACCATATTATCGTGATTATTAAGTCATTCAGAAAGAAGTATGCATTTTCAAGAAAAAAGCAAAAGTGTAGCAAGTTTATTGAGTAACTTTAGTTCTCTGAAAATAGCTCTTCTTGCTGTTATTTAGGTCAAAATGTGGACTATGATGATATAATACTTTTTTTTCTAACTACTCTTTTGTCTTGCTTTCTTTATACACAAAGGAACTTGACAAAGAACTCCCAGTGCTTAAGCCATATTTTATCACTAACCCTGAAGAAGCTGGAGTGAGGGAAGCTGGCTTAAGAGTCACATGGCTGGGACATGCCACTGTAATGGTGGAAATGGATGAGCTCATATTTCTCACGGATCCCATCTTTAGCTCTCGTGCTTCACCATCGCAGTACATGGGTCCAAAGCGATTTCGTCGTTCCCCGTGCACAATAAGTGAACTCCCTCCAATAGATGCAGTCCTTATCAGTCACAACCACTATGACCATCTGGACTACAATTCTGTCATTGCTTTGAATGAGCGATTTGGTAACGAGTTGAGATGGTTTGTGCCTTTGGGTCTTCTTGACTGGATGCAAAAATGTGGCTGTGAGAATGTGATTGAGTTGGACTGGTGGGAGGAGAATTGTGTCCCCGGACATGATAAGGTCACCTTTGTCTTTACACCTTCCCAGCACTGGTGTAAAAGGACTCTAATGGATGACAACAAGGTGCTGTGGGGCAGCTGGTCTGTCTTGGGGCCTTGGAATAGATTTTTTTTTGCAGGAGATACTGGTTATTGCCCTGCTTTTGAAGAGATAGGAAAAAGATTTGGACCTTTTGACCTTGCAGCTATTCCCATCGGAGCTTATGAACCAAGGTATGTAGACTTCCAAAGAAAACACTCCTGCTATGTGGTAAGTTAACTGAATTTAAAAGTAAAGCAATTATGATTTTTGTGACACTGTAATTTATGATTTTAATGGTGGACTTTGTTATACATGATTGGGGGTCGGTGGGTCAGATTCAGTTAGATTTTATTTTTAAATATTTTAAATTAAATTTTTTTAAATTGGCAAGTAAAAATTGTGTATACGGTGTGCAACATGATGTTTTGATATATGTATGCATTATGGAATGACTAATCAAACTGCTTTACATGTGCATTATCTCACATACTTATGTTTTTGTGGTGAGAATTAAAATAATTATAGTTGTATCAGTTAAAAAAATTACTCAAAATCAGGGATGATGTTATCATAAAAAAAGGATCAAGGTTTAAAGAATTACTGTACCTAGCCAGAAGTTCACATACCATTCAACTACGCTGGTCAGCCAGTAATAAAACCTACTCTTGTTCTTTTACATGGAGAATACTTTCTTTATATAACCACTTTTTGCTCCATAACTTGAGTGCCCCAATCCCCTGTCCTATAGCTCTCCTACGTTTAGCAAAGAGAAAAAGCAGGGAATTGGCCTATAGCATTAGTCCTTGCTGATTGTTTTATTTCAGTCAGCACTGAAGTTAATCTGGTTATGGTGTTGTGCTACTCATCACTCATCCTCCAACCTTGACATACTAATGACCTGTTTCAGAGCAGTGAAAGGTCACACTCTCATTGGACACCAAGGAGACTCATCCACTGTCTTCATTTCCTTAATATTCTCTGTTTAGGGAAAAGAGAAGTGATTTCAAAGAATTAAATTAGATTTCAGTCAACTCTGGTTTATATGGGCAAATAAAGAGAAAACAAAACACTGATAGTAACAAAGCAATGGATAATTAAAAAAATATTTTATTCTATAGTGCATGGACAGATGCATACAAAAACATTTTGTTTAGGTAATTCCATAAGCAGAAGAACAAGTATTTCTCTAATACATAGATTAATTGAATGAATCTAATCTTTTGTTTTCATCCGATTTTGTTATTTGCTAAATTTTTACATTCACTAAAACCATTTTGTCCCTATTTTTATTTATTAATGCTTATTTGTCCCTTTTTTGTTTTTTGCTAGTTTCCTTATTTGGAGGGGCTAGATATTTTTACCCTTTTTTGGTTCTTGATAATTGTTAAAATGATTACAAATCAATATTGGCGCTTCAATTTTACTTTTCTAATTAGTTATAATTCTAACGAAACCTCTCAAAACCTGTCAACTTGTATATTTTTAGAACTGTTACAAATCAGTTTTATATTTGTAACATAAAATTGGTCTTTACTCGATGTATGTTCCTTTTTTGTTTGTTTGTTTGAAACGGAGTCTTACTCTCTTGCCCAGGTTGGAATGCAGTGGCGTGATCTTGGCTCACTGCAACCTCTGCCCCTGGGTCCAAGTGATTCTTCTGCCTCAGCCTCCCAAGTATCTGGGACTACAGGTGCCTGCCACCATGTCCGGCTAGTTTTTGTGTGTGTGTTTTTAGTAGAGACAGGGTTTCACCATGTTGGCTAGACTGGTTTTGAACTCCTGACCTCAAGTGATCTGCCTGCGTGGGCCTCCCAAAGTGGTAGGATTACAGGTGTGAGCCACCGTACCCAGCCTGATGTATGTTCTTAATAGATTAGAACATCTTTTATTTGTTGTTATGAAAATAAGTTTTCATATGTAGTAATATATAAATTTGTCACATATATTTGTGATGACAGAATGTGTACAACCAAATTTACTCACATAATCCCCTTTCCTGCTTGCGTTGCAGGCAAACAGGAAACAACTAAGATGGGAAAAAGACAAGGAGGCTATTATTTGCCCCAAGAGAGTTAAATTGTGAGAGCCTCTAATGTGTAATCTGTTTCTTTGGTTACTATTAACGGCTTTAGAAATAAGACATCGAATAAAGCTTGAGAGTGCTGTATAAATTTAAGATGTTTACACCAAAAACAACTTTCAATAAGATGCTTGGAATGTTTCATTCTTTCTTTAGGGAATCTCCTGTCACCAGGTATTCTATCCGAGTCAGTTAAGATTTTAAGTTTTTATTTTAATTGTTATATCAGAATAAAAATTTTAAATCTGTTTCAGGTGGAAAGGAATGTATCTATCCCTTTGATTTGCACTAGGATTTAAAAAAAAATCAAGAGAGAAACAGCAAAAACCATTTTCATCTTTCCCTGAATTCCAAGAGTCAGGAGATATGGCAGAACAGTGCTGCTCTCATTTGCTGTTGAGAACACAGTGGCTTTGTTTTCAGGCTTCTGTAGGACCCAGCAGCTCCTAACAGTAAATATCTGTTGCAGATGGATAAACTTCTCCATGATGCCTTCTGTAAAGTGTGGAAGCTCCTGTGCTGAATTCATGTCTGTTGGTCTTCACTGTAGTGTTAGTTGTCACTGGCAGACTAGGATGTAAATAATGTGAACACAGTGTTGTTTTTCCTCCTTGAAACTGATGGCTTGGAAGGCAAAGGATTTGCTTGTAGACAGTACACTTTCTCCTTTGTATCAGGAATAATACTTCTTTCTTCTGAAAGTATTGGTTTTGTTTACTCTTGGGAGAATTCTATGAAAGTAGATGATGTTCTCTATGCCTTCCTAAGCCTTGTCTTGTTTAATCCTCACATAATGGGGTAAATTTATATTTCATGGACAAAGAAATAGAAGCTCAGAGAATTTGAACAGACTTTCCAAAGGCATTCTAAGAACTGCAGGAGCTGGAAACCCAAGCCTTCTGCCTCCTGAGCCCTTGCTCGTCCCAAGGCATTAGGCAGCCTTTCATTATTTCCTTAATCATTTACCCATTAGTCTGATGTTCTTGCCAAACCGAACACCTCATTGTTCAGTTTTATGGTTAAATAAAATTTCTTGAATAGTAATTGGATATTTTGGCTCCTGGTCTTTAAATTTTATGTACTAGTTTTTGTTTATTTTTGCTTTAGCAAGTTTTTACAAATTTGTATCAGCAGGACATACAAATTCTTTTGTAATTGGAGTTTTGGTTTTTATTTCTTTACCAACTATTCAGTTTCTTTGATTCATATCCAGGACTGTAAAATATCTACTTTTAAAAGTAACAGTGAGTCAGGACTTATTTCCCAGTCTCAATGGATAAAGTAAAAAAACTGGCAGCTGGGCACACTGGCTCACGTCTGTAATCCCAGCACTTTGGGACGCGGAGGTAGGCAGATCACAAGGTCAGGAGATCAAGACCATCCTGGCTAACATGGTGAAACCCCATCTCTACTAAAAATACAAAAAATTAGCTGGGTGTGGTGGCACGTGCGTATAGTCCCACCTACTTGGGAGGCTGAGGCAGGAGAATCACTTGAACCCAGGAGGTGGAGGTTGCAGTGAGCTGGGATCATGGCACTGCACTCTAGCCTGGGCGACAGAGTGAGACTCAGTCTCAGAAAAAAAAAAAAAGAAAAAACTGGCAAAACCCAGCAGATGGTGACAAAAGTGATCCCTAGCTGCCCTCATTGCTCATTAGCCTAAGACACTCCCACCATCACCATGACAGTTTACAAATGCCATGGCAACAACCTAGAAATAAATTACTGCCCCTTTCCATGGCAATGATCAAGAAGTTACCACCCCATTCCTAGAAAGTTCTAAATAATCTGCCCTTCAATTTGCATTAACCCATTCCCTAATTTACATATAATTAAAAGTGGGCATAAGTGAGTATACAGTTGCCAACCCCTCATATGTTGCCAACTCTGAGTGCACTTACTGCCTATAACTTAGCCCTGCTCCGCAAGGAGCAGTATCATTTAATAAAAATTGCTGGCCAACACCACTGGCTTGCCCTTGAATTCTTTCCTTTGTGAGGCCAAAAACCCTCCTGGGCTAAGCCCCAGTTTTAGGGCTTGCCTCCCCTGCATCATCAGTAAATTGTGTCTTCAGATAGATCCAGTAAAATCAAAGTATACATGAAACAAAAATCTCACTATTCAGAGGGGAGTTTGCTTGAGACTTACTTATTTTATAGCAATTTGTACAAAAAAAACTTTTGCTTGTTTTATTTTTCAGCAGAAAGTGTATTAAAGGGAGATGGTTTTGCTCCTGTGACTTACTCCTGTGCAGAATTTGTTTTGTTTTTACAGTCTAGCCTTGACCTGACCTTCAGACTTGGTTTCTAGCTCATCCTCCCCAAAATTGCATGCTTTATCCCAGTGAGTGGTTCTTAATTCTCAACATCCATAGTCCTGCACAGAATCTTAAAGTTTGATTAAATGAAACAGATTTTAGAATTTAGTGTATATCTCAAAGGTCAGAATTAAGAAATTGCCTTGTTTCATCAGGTGGTTTATGAAATACCAGCATGTAGACCCAGAAGAAGCTGTAAGGATTCACATTGATGTCCAAACAAAGAAATCTATGGCAATTCACTGGGGAACTTTTGCCTTAGCAAATGAGGTAAGTTTGATTGTGATAAAAATAACTGTGTGTTTGACCAATGATAGGATTCAGGCATCACTGTTCCCTAGTTTTCAGATCCAAGACTCTGGAATCAGATACTGCATACTCATCACAGTCACTGCATGAATTAGGGTGGTAAATCATACTAATTAGTAGAACAATACACACATATAAAGTCAGGAAAAAAAAACAAGCTCATTGTGTTTTCTTTTGGCTTATTTCTGAAGTTAGTAAAGCTTGTGTTTGTATAACCAAAAATCTGTATGTGATCTGGAGAATAGAAAAGCAAGCCATCATGTCTCACCCCTCAAGCAGGCTCTCATGCTAGCAGAAGACAGAAGTCATGTATGTGATACAGGTGTTAGAAGGGGAAAGTGCTGTAATGTGGAACAGATGACATGGTCTCAGAATCAGGACGTTTGCTGATGGCAGGGATCAGAGGGAGCTTGATGGAATAAGTGACAGTTGAACTTGGCTCTGAGAGGGCAGGGAGGAAGGCATTTTCAGAGGAGGAAAGGGCAGAGCATAGGCTCGGAGGCAGCTAGTGTGGGGAATACTTGAATCAGTTCAGCAGGAGAGTGGAGGGCAACAGGGAGAAGTAAGGCTAGTGTGGAACTTTCAAGAAATACGCTCAGTAAACATTGACTCGATGTCTGCTATGTGCCAGGCATAGGGATAAATGTGATTTTATTCCTAGATTAAAACACAAGAGCCAATTTTTCCTTAAGGCAGATGGACCCTAGAACTTTGCTACTAGCCTGGGTTCTGGGAGCAAGCAGAGGATAGTATAAAGCTTTCTCTCCTTTCCTGGATCCAAGGTCTTCTCTAAACAAAACTTAGAAATGTATGGTTAGGCCAGGTGCGGTGGCTCACACCTGTAATCCCAGCAATTTGGGAGGCTGAGGCAGGTGGATCACTTAAGGTCAGGAGTTCAAGACCAGCCTGGCCAACATGGTGAAACCCTGTCTGTACTAAAAATACAAAAAAATTAGCCAGGTGTGGTGGTGTGTCCCTCTAATCCCAGCTACTCGGGAGGCTGAGGCAGGAGAATTGCTTGAACACGGGAAGTGGAGGTGAGAGTAAGTCGAGATTGTGCCACTGCACTCCAGCCTGTGCAAAAGAGTGAGATTTGGCTGGGCACCTGTGGCTTACACCTGTAATCCCAGCACTTTGGGAGTCTGAGGCAGGTGGATCACCTGAGGTCAGGAGTTCGAGACCAGCCTGGCCAACATGAGTAAACTCCGTCTACTAAAATTAGCCAGGCATGGTGGCAGGCACCTATAATCCCAGCTACTTGGGAGGCTGAGGCAGGAGAATAACTTGAACCTGGGGGACAGAGGTTGCAGTGAGCCGAGATCACGGCACTTCCCTCCAGCCTGGGTGAAAGAGTGAAACTCTGTCTCGAAAAAAAAAAAACCAAAAAAACCCAAAAAGTGTGGTTAGTACTTGGCTTCTTTACTTTCTGTGGTATCTTCCATCCCAGAGCCTCTCTGCAGGAACCCAGTGTTTTCTTGTGGTTTTAAGTACTCCTCTGTCTCATTTATGGCCCGCTCTCTCCCAAAGATACAGTGTGTTCCAAAATTACCTAGTACACTGCCTGCCCATTCCCCCACTCCCTAATCAAAATTCCTGTGCCATGAGGCAGCAATCCTGAGCCACAATGCAGCAATTCTTAGCCACTGTTGGGAGAAGGAATAGAATAATGACTAACCATGGGGTTGTGGGGAGGATAAATGAGAATATAAATGTGGGTGTGTGGGTGTGTATGTGGAGAAGGGAGAAGTTTGAGACTGGTTTCCAGTGCCATACCACTATATATAGTGACAATTTCTTATTCCATCTATATATGTGTGCGTGTATGCACATATTCCATATGTATATTCCATATATATGTGACTCAGATGAAGTAATGGTATTTTATTAAACCTATGCAAAGAAAGGAATCAAGGTTGACTCCTAGATTTTTAGCTTAAATAGCTGGTTAGACAGTTGTGCTCTTTATTGAGATGGGGAAGATGTGGAGAGGATTAAAAAACCTGTCTTTGAGAATTATTGTATTATTCACCCCTCAAGAATTATTCCTGTTATAAACCTAACCTCCATCTTTATTTCTTTTTTTTTTTTTTTGAGACTGACTCTTGCTCTGTCGCAAAGGCTGGAGTGCAGTGGTGTGATCTCGGCTCACTGCAAGATCTGCCTCCCGGGTTCATGCCATTCTCCTGTCTCAACCTCCAGAGTAGCTAGGACTACAGGAGCCCGCCACCACTCCCGGCTAATTTTTTGTATTTTTTTTAGTAGAGACGGGGTTTCACCATGTTAGCCAGGATGGTCTCGATCTCCTGACCTCGTGATCTGCCCGCCTTGGCCTCCCAAAGTGCTGGGATTACAGGCGTGAGCCACCGCGCCCGGCCCATCTTTGTTTCTTAATGAGAATGTAATAAAAACTCATTTAGCTTTTAGCAATTTGGAATTTGTTCATGTTTTGATGTTGAATAAACCTCATGAGTTAGTTGAATTATAAAGTAGATATAATCTTCAGAGAGGATCTGTTACCCATTACTTTTTTTTTTTTTTTGTTATACTTTAAGTTCTAGGGTACTTGTGCAGAACGTACAGGTTTGTTACATAGGTATACACGTGCCATGGTGGTTTGCTGCACCCATCAACCCGTCATCTACATTAGGTATTTCTCCTAATGCTGTCCCTTCCCTAGCCCCTCACCCCCTGACAGGCCCCAGTGTGTGATGTTCCCCTCCTTGTGTCCATGTGTTCTCATTGTTCACCTCCCACTTATGAATGAGAACATGCGGTGTTTGGTTTTCTGTTCCCGTGTTAGTTTGCTGAGAATGATGGTTTCCAGCCTCATCCAGGTCCCTGCAAAGGAATGAACTCATCAGTTTTTATGGCTGCATAGTGTTCCATGGTGTATATGTGCCACATTTTCTTTATCCAGTCTATCATTGATGGGCATTTGGGTTGGTTCCAAGTCTTTGCTATTGTGAACAGTGCCTTAATAAACATACATGTGCATGAGTCTTTATAGTAGAATGATTTATAATCCTTTGGGTATATACCCAGTAATGGGATTCCTGGGTCAAATGGTATTTCTGATTCTAGATCCTTGAGGAATCACCACACTGTCTTCCACAATGGTTGTACTAATTTACACTCCCACCAATAGTGTAAAAGCATTCCTATTTCTCCACATCCACTTCAACATCTGTGGTTTCCTGACTTTTTAATGATCACAATTCTAACTGGAGTGAGATGGTATCTCAATATGGTTTTGATTTGCATTTCTCTAATGACCACTGATGATGAGCCTTTTTTCATATGTTTGTTGGCTGCATAAATGTCTTCTTTTGAGAAGTATCTGTTCATATCCTTTGCCCACTTTTTGATGGGGTTGTTTTTTTCTTGTAAATTTAAGTTCATTGTAGATTTTGGATATTAGCACTTTGTCAGATGGATAGATCGCAAAAATTTTCTCCCATCTGTAGGTTGCCTGTTCATTCTGCTGATAGTTTCTTTTGCTGTGCAGAAGCTCTTTAGTTTAATTAGATCCCATTTGTCTATTTTGGCTTTTGTTGTCATTGCTTTTGGTATTTTAGTCATGAAGTCTTTGCCCATGCCCATGTCCTGAATGGTATTGCCTAGGTTTTCTTCTAGGGTTTTTATGGTTTTAGGTCTTACATTTAAGTCTTTAATCCGTCTTGAGTTAATTTTTGTATAAGGTGTAAGGAAGGGATCCAGTTCCAGCTTTCTGCATATGGCTAGCCAGTTTTTCCAGCACCATTTATTAAATAGGGAATCCTTTCCCCATTTCTTGTATTTGTCAGGTTTGTCAAAGATCAGATGGTTGTATATGTGTGGTGTTATTTCTGAGGCCTCTGTTCTGTTCTATTGGTCTATATATCTATTTTGGTACCAGTACCATGCTGTTTTGGTTACTGTAGCCTTGTAGTATAGTTTGAAGTCAGGTAGCATGATGCCTCCAGCTTTGTTCTTTTTGCTTAGGATTGTCTTGGCTATGTGGGCTCTTTTTTGGTTCCATATGAAATTTAAAGTAGTTTTTTCCGGTTCTGTGAAGAAAGTCAATGGTAGCTTGATGGGGGTAGCGTTGAATCTATAAATTACTTTGGGCAGTATGGCCATTTTCACAATATTGATTCTTCCTATCCATGAGCATGGAATATTTTTCCATTTGTTTGTGTCCTCTCTTATTTCCTTGAGCAGTGGTTTGTAGTTTTTCTCAAAGTCCTTCACATCCCTTGTAAGTTGTATTTCTAGATATTTTATTCTCTTTGTAGCAATTGAGAATGGGAGTTCACTCATGATTTGACTGTCTGTTATTGGTGTATAGGAATGCTTGTGATTTTTGATTCTGTATAGGAATGCTTGTGATATATTGATTTTTGTATCCTGAGACTTTGCTGAAGTTGCTTATCAGCTTAAGGAGATTTTGGGCTGAGGCAATGGGTATTTCTCAATATACAATTGTGTCATCTGCAGAGACAATTTGACTTCTTCTTTTCCTAATTGAATACCCGTTATTTCTTTCTCTTGTGTGATTGCTCTGGCCAGAACTTCCAATACTATGTTTAATAGGAGTGGCGAGTGAGGGCATCCTTGTCTTGTGCCGGTTTTCAAAGGGAATGCTTCCAGTTTTTGCCCATTCAGTATGATGTTGGCTGTGGGTTTGTCATAAACAGCTCTTACTATTTTGAGATATGTTCCATTAATACCTAGTTTATTGAGAGTTTTTAGCTTGAAGGGCTGTTGACTTTTGTCAAAGGTCTTTTCTGCTTCTATTGAGACAATCCTGTGGTTTTTGTCATTGGTTCTGTTTATGTGATGGATTACGTTTATTGATTTGCATATGTTGAACCAGCCTTGCATCCCAGGGATGAAGCTGACTTGATCGTGGTGGATAAGCTTTTTGATGTGCTGCTGGATTCGGTTTGCCATTATTGAGGATTTTCTCATCGATGTTCATCAGGGATATTGGCGTGAAATTTTCTTTTTTTTTTTTTGTTGTGTCTCTGCCAGGTTTTGGTATCTCGATGTGGTATCAGGATGATGCTGGTCTCATAAAATGAGTTAGGGAAGATTCCCTCTTTTTCTATTGTTTGGAATAGTTTTAGAAGGAATGTACCAGTTCCTCTTTGTACCTCTGGTAGATTTTGGCTGTGAATCTGTCTGGTCCTGGATTTTTTTGATTGGTAGGCTATTAATTTCTGCCTCAATTTCAGAACTTGTTATTGGTCCATTCAGGAATTTGACTTCTTCCTAGTTTAGTCTTAGGATAGTGTATGTGTCCAGGAATTTATCTATTTCTTCTAGATTTTCTACTTTATTTGCGTAGAGGTGTTGATAGTATTCTCTGATGGTAGTTTGTATTTCTGTGGGATTGGTGGTGATATCTCCTTTATCATTTTTTATTGCGTCTGTTTGATTCTTCTCTCTTTTCTTTATTAGTCTGGTGAATGGTCTATTATGTTGATCTTTTCAAAAAACCAACTTCTGGATTCATTGATTTTTTAAAGGATTTTTCGTGTCTCTATCTCCTTCAGTTCTGCTCTGATCTTAGTTATTTCTTGTCTTCTCGCTTTTGAGTTTGTTTGCTCTTGCTTCTCTAGTTTAGTTGTGATTTTAGGGTGTCGATTTTAGATCTTTCCCACTTTCTCTTGTGGGCATTTAATGCTATAAATTTCCCTCTATACACTGCTTTAAATGTGTCCCAGAGATTCTGGTACATTGTGTCTTTGTTCTCATTGGTTTCAAAGAACATCTTTATTTCTGCCTTAATTTCATTATTTACCCATAGTCGTTCAGGAGCAGGTTTTTCAGTTTCCATGCAGTTGTGTGGTTTTGAGTGAATTTCTTAATCTTGAGTTCTAATTTGATTGCACTGTGGTCTGAGAGACTATTATGATTTCCTTTCTTTTGCATTTGTTGAGGAGTGTTTTACTTCCAATTATGTGGTCAATTTTAGAACAAGTGCAATGTGGTTCTGAGAAGAATGTATATTCTGTTGATTTGGGGTGGAGAGTTCTGTAGATATCTGTTAGGTCTGCTTGGTTCAGAGCTGAGTTCAATTCCTGGATATCCTTGTTAATTTTCTGTCTCGTTGATCTATCTAATATTGACAGTGTGGTGTTAAAGTCTTCTACTATTATTGTGTGTGGGAGTCTAAGTCTCTTTGTAGGTCTCTAAGAACTTGCTTTATGAATCTGGGTGCTCCTGTATTGGGTGCATAAAAATTGAGGATAGTTAGCTCTTCCTGATGAATTGATCCCTTTACCATTATGTAATGGCCTTCTTTGTATCTTTTGATCTTTGTTGGTTTAAAGTCTGTTTTATCAGAGACTAGGATTGCAACCCCTGCTTTCCATTTGCTTGGTAAGTATTCCTCCATCCCTTTATTTTGAGCCTATGTGTGTCTTTGCACATGAGATGGGTCTCCTGAATACAGCACACTGATGGGTCTTGACTCTTTATCCAATTTGCCAATCTTTGTCTTTTAATTGGGGCATTAACCCAATTACATTTAAGGTTAATATTGTTATGTGTGAATTTGATCCTGTCATTATGATGCTAGCTGGTTATTTTGCTTGTTAGTTAATGCAGTTTATTCATAGTGTTGATGGTCTTTGCAATTTGGTATGTTTTTGCAGTGGCTTATACCAGTTGTTTCTGTCCATGTTTAGTGCTTCTTTCAGGAGCTCTTGTAAGGCAGGCCTGGTGGTGATAAAAATCTCTCAGCATTTGCTTGTCTGTAAAGGATTTTATTTCTCCTTCGCTTATGAAGCTTAGTTTGGTTGGATATGAAATTCTGGGTTGAAAATTCTAAGAATGTTGAGCTGGGTGTGGTGGCTCACACCTGTAATCCCAGCACTTTGGGAGGCTGAGGCGGGGAGATCACGAGGTCAGGAGTTCGAGACCAGCCTGACCAACGTGGTGAAACCCGGTCTCTAATAAAAATGCAAAAATTAACCAGGTGTTGTGGCACATGCCTGTGATCCCAGCTACTCAGGAGGCTGAGGCAGGAGAACTGCTGGAACCCAGGAGGTGGAGGTTGCAGTGAGCCGAGATTGTGCCACTGCACTCCAGTCTGGGCAACAGAGCGAGACTCTGTCTCAAAAAAAAAAAAAAAAAAGAATGTTGAATATCGGCCCCTCCTCTCTTCTGGGTTTGTAGAGTTTCTGCTCAGAAATCCGGTGTTAGTCTGAGGGGCTTCCCTTTCTTGGTAACCTGACGTTTCTCTCTGGCTCCCCTTCACATTTTTTCCTTCATTTCACCCTTGGTGAATCTGATGGTTATGTCAGATTCTTTGCATATATGCTGTTATAGTAACTGCCTCCTGTAATATAAGCAGATTAAGGATGTCCTTAACTTGGCAATACTCTAAAATTGCATATATAGCAACATCTAATTTATCTAGGGAATGATGAGTGGATTTCCTACATATATTTAAGCCCTAAAACTTAAATTACTAATTTTGATGGAAACGAATTTCAAGCATTACATAATATGTACATTGCCTTTCAAGTGATCAGGGTCTTTGAATATATTCTATTGTAGTATATCATGAAACTGACCCCTGTAGGAATTTATAAGTTGTGTGTGGCTAGCTGCCTAGACCCTAATGGATCCAGAGTGCTGGGAGTCTTCTGCTTTTCCCACTTACTCATATTGATCTCTGATATACTTTGCTTTATACATAGTTGTTTTGTCCCATGGTATGGCATTTTTATCTCCCTTGTGGACGAAAGAGCTTGGACTATGAGCTCTCAGTCACTCAGAAGCCTTTCAGACCTACCTCCAAGGTTTTCTAGATGGTTGAAACAGTGAAGAATTGATCTATGAAGAAACTCGGAAAGATACTGCTAAATCTAGGCAGATTAAAGACAGAGGGTCTACTGCCAACTCTAATGTATCAGAATTCTCACTAAATCCACACATCGCACTCCACACTAAAGTTAATGGCTTAACAAGTAAGTTACCAATGTAGGGTGACTGTGTGAGTGTGTCTTGTTGGCCCAGACTTGTAGAGCATGGGAGAAAGAGAATTTAACAAAAGAAGTTATTTTTCAATGGGAAAAAAGTTCATCATTTTGAAATCTCTTAAAATAATTTAGGAAATTATTTTAGGGGAAATTTCTTGACAAGGTATAAAGTTAAATTTTATTGATAATATAATTAGTGATATTTTTCCTTTATATATAAAACAGATTAAAAGTAAATTCCTGTTATCAACTATCCATTAGTAAGGAGTTAGTTCTAGGAATATTGGATAACCAACACATAGTTAAAACTGAATGTGGCCGGGCGCGGTGGCTCAAGCCTGTAATCCTTGCACTTTGGGAGGCCGAGACGGGCGGATCACGAGGTCAGGAGATCGAGACCATCCTGGCTAACCCGGTGAAACCCCGTCTCTACTAAAAAATACAAAAAACTAGCCGGGCGAGGTGGCGGGCGCCTGTAGTCCCAGCTACTAGGGAGGCTGAGGCAGGAGAATGGCATAAACCCGGGAGGCGGAGCTTGCAGTGAGCTGAGATCTGGCCACTGCACTCCAGCCTGGGCGACAGAGCGAGACTCCGTCTCAAAAAAAAA
>NC_037670.1:127487772-127523159 GCF_003255815.1 Theropithecus gelada | reverse complement strand
AAAAAAAAAAAAAAAAAAAAAAAAAAAAAACTGAATGTACTCAGTAGTCAGTCGAAAGGTATCCTTGATCTTTTTTTTTTTCCTTTGAGATGGAGTCTCACTCTGTTGCCCAGGCTGGAGTACAGTGGTGCAATCTCAGCTCACTGCAAGCTCCGCCTCCCAGGTTCATGCCATTCTCCTGCCTCAGCCTCCCGAGTAGCTGGGACTGCAGGCACCCACCACCACGCCTGGCTAATTTTTGTATTTTTAGTAGAGACAGGGTTTCACCTTGTTAGCCAGGATGGTCTTGATCTCCTGACCTCGTGGTCTGCCCACCTCAGCCTCCCAAAGTGCTGGGAACTACAGGTGTGAGCCACCGTGCCCTGCCGATCTTTAAACATAGCCATAAAACCTGGAACTGAGCAAGGGGGAAAAGGATGACCTGTGTGTGGCCACTAACTGTTACCAAACCTGTGCATTTAAGGGCTCAGGAAACTTGCCTGGTTTTCCTTGTACATCATTGGCTGTCCTTTCTTATTCTGTTGCTAGTTCCTCCTCTCCGCTTGTTCTGAACAGTGCGTGCCGTAGGAGTCAGTCTATGGACCTCTTCTCTTCTATAGTTGGTTTCTCCCTTGGGAATCGCATCCAGTCTTATGGCTTCAAATACCACCTATCTGCTGTTCCTCTCTAGCTATTTTTCCTCTATAATCCACATTTATATATCCAACTGTCTCCTTCACATCTCCACTTGGATATCCATTAGGTACCTAGAACTAAAGTCTGAAATTCAACTTCCTCATCTTCCCTCCAGCTTACTTTTCAAACATCTCAGTAAAGGGCGACTCCCATTTGGCAATTACTCAGGGCAAAATCTTGACTCCTCTTTGCCACACACAGGTAAACCTTCAGATTATATTCTCTGGGATCCTCTTTCATTCTGTAGACTGGTTTCTGTATGTGACTAGACTTTTTGAGAATAACAACCCTTCTTCAGCCAAACAATTTGCTGTAGTATTTGGCTACACACACACATACCCACCCACCCACTACTATCTCAAGATTTCTATATTTTTCAAAAATGTTGGTAACATGTAATTCTCTAATACCATCATCTTTGGCACTGATTGGAATTTCATATGGTGAAACCGTGATAAGATTTCATGCAATCCAGTGATGTTCAAAGTAAGATGGCACCAAATTTGACATACATGGTGTTGGCGTGATTTCTGTCCAACCAACTACCTTTCTGTTGACTTATTTCATGACTCAAAACTGTAATAGAAAATGTGATAGACCCATTTGCTAAAGCTTCAATTAAAAGGGCCTTATTTTAACTATGCATATGTTATTTTAGTTTGAACTGTTATTTGAATAATCTCCCAAATATGTGTATAATCTTTTCCTGTTTTTCTTCTTTCTACCTTTGGCCAGCATTACTTAGAGCCTCCAGTGAAGCTGAATGAAGCTCTAGAGAGATACGGACTTAATGCTGAAGATTTTTTTGTCTTGAAGCATGGAGAATCAAGATACCTAAATACTGATGATGAAAACTTTTAATAAATGTGAGCACAGGCACTTTTAATGAAAAAGGCATCATCTGAGTTTAAAAACAAATGAAAAGACTTAGAAATTCATAAATATTGTGATTCTTTTACATTTGGAAACAACTTCTGCAAGTTTATGTTTTATGTTTTGTGTAATAACTTGCTTCCTAATATGATCAGCTCATATACACTATGAGAGGGTTCAGGGGTGGGTCATTTAAATAATGAATTGGCTAATGTGAATTTTAAATCTCCTATCATGATATAAGCACTGCAATGGAAATGTTTTTACTAAAGCATTACACTTTTGTGGTAGTAGAATTTCCTGAGATTGTGAAAAACTGATATTGAAGACTCATTTTGTTTTTTCCATTCTTCAGGACCTTCTGCAAGGTGAGTCAAGCCTGTCTACCCACCTAGATTTTTTTCAGAGGCCTACAAATACAAGTATCTTTCTTATATGCACATTATAATAAATGATGAAATTCAGTCCAACATGCTTATTATAAACAGCAATTCTTGCTCTATCAAGATTAGCTTATATGCCAAATATTAAATATGGCTTATTTCAGTAAGCATAAAAACATAGGGGCTATCATTTTTAAAGACTTGATTTTTTTCTGTTGTGGTAAAAATATATAAATACGTATTTGCCATTTTAAACATTTACCATTTTAACCATTTTTAAGTGTACAGTTCTTTCGCATTAATGCACCCATGACCACCATTCACTTAAGTTTTTGAAAGAGGGAACAGTATATATTTTTTTTCCTAGAGCCTTCAGATGAGAGGAAACAGTGTATTCTGTTGCACATCTACAATTCCCAAAAGACCTCTTACTTTGGGAGGCCAAGGTGGGTGGATCACTTGAACCCAGGAAGTCAACATCAGCCTGGGCAACATGGTGACTTCGTCTCTTGGGGGGGAAAAAAAAAAATTAGCCGGGTGAGGTGGTGTGTACCTGTAGTCACAGGTACTTGGGAGGCTGAGGTGGGAGGATCACTTGAGCCCAGGAGGTAGAGGCTGCAGTGAGCTGTGATTATACCACTGCACTCCAGCCTGGGTGACAAAATGAGACCCTGTCTCGAAAGAAAGCCCTCTTCTTAGCTGAGCAGAGAAGGGAAGGCGTGTGGCTATGAGAATATGATTTATGCCATTTTCTTTTTTTAAATCTAGAAGATCTTCTAAGCACAAATATAGCTACAATGAAGTATTTTACAGATAAAATGTTAATAAATGTTAATAGACCATATACTTTGAATTAAATTTTATGTTTTTAAATTTCTCTACACATTTTCTTTTTCTGGGGTCTCTTAGCTCTAAATATATCAATCAGATGTATAATTTTTTTTTTACATGATTCAGATGTCTTATATTTTTATATTAAATGAACCTTAAGCATGATTCTTTTGGTAAGCCAGTATGAACACCAGTGGTTACAAAAAAAAAAAAAAAAGTCAGTTGACATAAGATTTAGTCCTAATAAGGGCTTTGTATTCACTTGATTATTCTGACCCTTCCTAAGGGAGGGAGTTGGATTAGATACTGCTGGAGGCCCATTCTGTATTCCTAATCCAGTCTCAGCACTTTATTCATACAAAATAATCAAAATAGGTTTTCTACACCAAATGCTACCCAGGCAGTGCTCTATAATTTACACATGTGTATGTGTAGTGCCACACGTTAGCCACTAAATCTGAACTTTTACCCTGCTTTCATCATGGATTTTTTGTGTAACCTGAAACAAGTCACCAATGCTCACTGTGCCTGTTTCCTCATTTGCAACAAGAGGATAATTCCGACCTACCTCTGAAAAATGTGTAGAATAAATGAGTTTTTAAAGCACTTTAGAAATATAAGGGAGAAAATCATTTCTTAAGATATCACTGCCTAATATAGATAGGTATATTTGAAAGCTGAATATAGGTTAATGCTTTTGATAATGTATTGTTCCTGTTGCAAATTTAAGCATCATATATTAGGAGACTAAACACTGAAAACAACTTTATTTCACTGATTTTGTAAATTGGAGTAATAGCCTAAATAAGTGTAAATAATCTTTATCAAAATTTAGTGTTTATCTATAAAGATGCGAATCAGTCAAGGGGAAATGTGTATGCAATGTGTGTATATATAATGTATGCGATTTTGGGGTACTAAAGCACAAAAAAAATCCCCCATAAAATAAACCTTCCTGAAAAGACTGATCATAAACTTTTTCACTCCAAGCAGATGTGAATCAAGATGTTAGGTTTATGGTTAGTTTTGAGGTGTGTTGCCCTAATACTAGCCAACTTTGTAGCCATATTCCTTGCTGCTGCACACCGAATTGAAAATCCATCTCTTACCTCTACTCTATGAAGCAAGCCAGGTATGTCTTGCTTAAGTATTTCTTCTCCATGAATGGCCTTAACATTATTTTGTATTCATATGTACTGTTTAACTGAGGGCCTCAAAGCACTTTAAACTGTTGTGTTCTATTTCCACTCATCTGGCCTGCCTCATTTTTCTAGGCCCTTTCATAAGCTGTAATTTTTTATTACCACTCATGTTCTTTCTACACTGACACTATTCATTAAGAATGTCAAGCTTCATCCCTACTTACAGAAATCTCACCTTACTGAGTGGGTTCCACTTTATTTTTCATTTGTTATCTACATTTTGAAGAGCTTATGTGCAAAGTGAAAACAAATTTTGAAAAATAAGACAAATCTATTCTCTTTTTCAATTCAGTCTAATATGCATTGTAGTGTTGTTTAATCAGTCTTATCCTCTAAGTCAACTTTATTTTCCTCTTTGATTAGTGAGTACCCATACCAATATGTAAGATTTTATTGAAGTTTCCTGCGATAACCGAGGAACACTTTGCTATGCCTCACTGCCCAATAGGGTGGGTCATCAATTAGGAGAAATCCCAAATTATAAAAGCCAACATATGCCGTGACCTACATAGGAAAAGATGTATTTGTGCATCTTCTTTCTGGGTAGTTAAAAATTACTCCCTCTTTTCTCTAGCATTTTGACATTTCAGACTCAATGGTCTGATCTCTAGGGAGCGTGATTATTCAAACTAATGAGAGAGGACAAGACAGTTTTAGAATCCACTGCTGCTAAAGCACATTAAAAACAAATCCTGGTTTTCAATGTATGCACATTTTCATATTTAATTAATATGCGTTCATTAAATAGGGAGGTAAATTTGAAAAAACTGTTACAAAGAAATGTGCCTTTTGGGGAATGCATACTTTTGTTCACGTCTAGCCCACTGGGAATTTTCAGTTTTCACCTTATACTGACCCCTTTTTCTAATGTAAAAATATTCCTTCAAAGTTTGATTTCTGTATCAGGATAACCTTGAGAACACACATATTTCTGTTTGAGGATTTGTGACTTCCTATGGAAACAGTCTTGTATCTATGTATTTACAAATGAAATTTAAAGTATTCTTAAAGCTTTTGCCTTAAATACTGCTTGCATACTGATTTACTTAATGCTACGCATGGCAGGGGTTATAAATTTAAATATAAGACCTGGCTGAATCCCAGATGTATCAATAAATTGTTATAGTAGCTTATGGAATAAAAATACTATTAAAGATAACTTTTCATACATTGTATTTTTAGTCAAGTAAAATATAGATGAAAATTAATAAAGTACTGTCAAGGGAAACAGTATGTATAACCTTGTGAGTGATTTTTTTCCTCTTTATTAAAAAAAGATTTTATAATTTGGGCTCATAGTAAAAAATTCAAACAGTAGAACAGTGTGTATGTAGAAGGCATTCCCCACTCCCACTACAAGAGTTTGGGTATCATTCTAGAAGTGTTTTGTCAATACATAAGCATTTTTCATTTAAACACACACACACACACACGATCCCATATTCTTCTATAATTTGTGTTTTTTAAAAAAACCACCATATTTCATAGATAGCTTTCCACTTAAGCACATTCAGAGTTCCATCATTCTTTTTTTTTGGAGACACTGTTTTGCTCTTGTTGCCCAGGCTGGAGTGCAATGTTGTGATCTCAGCTCACTGCAACCTCTGCCTCCTGGATTCAAGCGATTCTCCTGCCTCAGCCTCCCAAGTAGCTGGGATTAACAGGCATGCGCCACCATGCCCAGCTAATTTTGTATTCTTAGTAGAGACGGGGTTTCTCTATATTGGTCAGGCTAGTCCCAAACTCCTGACCTCAGGTGATCTGCCCGCCTCAGCCTCCCAAAGTGCTGGGATTACAGGCATAAGCCACTGTGCCTGGCCTCCATCATTCTTTTCCAAGACCAGAAAATTTATTTAACCAACTGTCTAAAGATGGACATTGTGATTGATCCCACTATTTTATATATAACTTTCTTTACATATTGAACATTGAAGGGGAGTGGGTGAGTCCTAGGAAACATTCTCTCCTAAAAGTTTACATTTGTCACTGACTAGAAGTGACCAAAATAGATTATACTGACGAGAAAAGACTTTTGAAAGCAGTATGGTCAGGTTGGCAGGTGAGTGGCCTCAAGAACTTAGGATTTCATTGCTACTAAAAGAACAAGCTATGATAGTTCTGAAGCAACGATTTAGTCAAATACTGATGCTGTCTCAGATGAGTAACTGCAAATCACTTCAAAAAGTAGAAGGGTAGCTTAAATGTGAAAAAGGTTACTGCCACTTCATGTAGGGAAAATAACAAGTATTTGCAAATAGCAAAATAAAAAGAAAGAAACGATTTCAGTACAAGCTCTTACACTCACTTGGTATCAAAACAGTCCAAAATAAATCTAGAAGCATGGCAAGTTATAGCTGTGTTAATGATGAAATGCGATATTTACTGTTTAAATTCAGCAGCTGGAAGAATCCCCTTACAAGGAAAATAGAAAATACGTTTACATCCAGACTGCATTACTCTTTGGAAAAATATGACCAATCAGATTTTCGGTATTATTGTTAAAACCTTTTCCTTCACCTCTGCATCATGGTGGTCAACTAAAGCTTTTATTTTCTGGGCACATTCTTCTCCATGTAACAGGAAAAACAGTGAACCTTCAGTGAAAGTAGGCTGCACAGCTAAATGGCCTTCTATTTTGAGGCAGTTATTTATATTCTGAAATAGTGTAAGTACTCGAAGAAGAATCTCCTTTGCTACGTGGCTGTCATAAAGGGAAAGGAATGATGAATCCACCTGAAATAGGAAACAATGAGTATTATTTTGTATTAATAATATATGAAAACATTTTTCACGTATATTTTAACATCTTAAAATTGCATTGAATAACTCACATTTAAAAATTTTTAAATTCGGGCCGGGCGCGGTGGCTCAAGCCTGTAATCCCAGCACTTTGGGAGGCCGAGACGGGTGGATCACGAGGTCAGGAGATCGAGACCATCCTGGCTAACATGGTGAAACCCTGTCTCTACTAAAAATACAAAAAACTAGCCGGGCGTGGTGGCGGGCGCCTGTAGTCCCAGCTACTCGGAGGCTGAGGCGGGAGAATGGCGTGAACCCGGGAGGTGGAGCTTGCAGTGAGCCGAGATCGCGCCACTGCACTCCAGCCTGGGCGACAGAGCGAGACTCCGTCTCAAAAAAAAAAAAAAAAAAAATAAAAAAATTTTTAAATTCACATTTAAAATGTGAATATCTCACATTTTAAAAATTTTGTCATAGAAAATTAACCCAAAATTGCATAACTTAGATGTATAAAACCTTATGTATCCCCACGCTGTATACTAATGGAAAAAAGGGAGTGTTTTAGCTGGAAAAATACAATTTCCTTGTAATTTTAGAGTGTGGTTATTTGGGAAAAACAACCATTTTTCTTTTTTAAGATCTGTCATATGGTTTTCATGGGAACTCATTATTTCATCAAACATTTAGTGCCCATACACTAGAGGGCGCAGAGCTGGGTGGGGAACAGGGATGAGCAGATGAATGTGATGGTTCCTTTTCTACAGGAGTTAAGCTCCATTCTATCCCAGCATTCAGACCACTTATCACAGCTTTTAATTACCTTGTTCACTTGTTATATATTTTTGTTTCTCCACTAGACTGTAAGCTTCATGAGGACATGTACCATGTCATGCTGTGCTCACTGGTGTGTCTCATCTAGAGTCTAGCATATGCTGGGGACTCAGTACTGCTGTTTCAGTGGATACTAAGATACATGTAAACACAAACAGGTCCAGTATAAAAGATGGAATGGCACAATTGTACCCAAAATTGGGTAGAGAAAAAAGTTATAATTTATTGTTGCTAGGGTGAATTTTTAAAAATGTTTTTCAAAAGTAAGTAAAATAGACTCATTGCAAAAAATTTAGGAAATTCATATATACAAAATGAATTTAAAAAATTCTTTAATACTGCTCCTCAGAAAGAATCCCTGTTAACATTTTAGGTTAAATCTTTCCAGATCTGTCTGCTCAAATTTATATATGTATATATTTACAAAATAAACATATAAGCTATTTACTTGGGCATGAAGAAGTCCTTCTGTCATGGCTGGATTTTCAGACAAATTCAAAAGCAGTTTCAAAACTTGCACCTGAAAGAAGATGATACTGGCTTATCTCAGAGTGGCAAGCATGAATTTTCTCTCTCAGGCATGCTTTCTCTCACCATGTCTTCCAGGCCTGGCTCAAATTCTCTCTACTCCAGGAAACCTTCTCTATTCATTCTACTTTAAACGTCTCACTGTGAACTCTTATAACACTTGGCACCACTCTTAGAGAACCTATCACAGAGCAGTGTTATTTAACCCTCACTTTTCCAATTACACCGTTAGGGAGATACAGAGTATACTGCAAATGTCCTACACCTCTTAGAGAACCTATCAGAGATAGAGGTTTTCTATCACAGTGTTATTTAAACCTATTTTTTCCCAATTATAATGTTAGGGAGATAGAATATTGCAAATGTCTTCACAATCTACCCCCAACTCACATGCACATCCGAACAGATGGTAAGCTTAACATCTGTTAAATACACGATCTTTATTATGATTACTGTTAAGTGAAGTATGGCCAGGCATGGTGGTGTCGACACGGCCTGTAGTCCTAGGTACTTGGGAAGCTCAGGTGGGAGGATCGCTTGAGCTTTCCCACCTTAATGATGTTCAAGTTCAAGGATGTTCAAATTCAAGCTATGATTGTGCCTGTGAACAGCCACTGCACGCCAGCCTGGGCAACATAGTGAGACCCTGAGACCCCATCTTCACCCCCCACAAAAAAGAAAGAAAGAAATACAATCTTTAAAACAACAACAAAAAAAATCTCTCAAAGCTCATTTCTACTTAAAGTATTAAAATTCTGGAACTGTTTGGTTACCAAGACTAAATAAATAACAATATGGCCCCTTTTAGTAAGCTACTATGAATCTTTGAGGCTATCTTTTAATGTGAAAGTGTTTTACAATCATATAAAAAAGCACAGTGATAAAAACTGATTGATGGGTTGATTGATTGAGATGGGGTCTCACTATATTGCTGAGGCTGGTCTTGAACTTCTGGCCTCAAGGAATCCTCTCACTTTGGTCTCCCAGAGTAACTAGGATTATAGGCATGAGCCACCATGCCCAGCAATGATATAAATAATAAGCAAATAAATGTTATTTAATGGCTGACTAGCTAAAATATCAGCATTCTTATCACTTATAACTGAAAAGTCAGTAATAAGAAGACTCAAATAGAACGCCTCTTTTTAAAAACAAAGGCCATGTGAAACCATACTTTCCACAAGATACCTGGAACTAAAACAAGGAGCATAGAGCGGGGGTACTAACTCAGGGAAATGTGACAAATGTGCTCTTCACTAGAGCTGGGAAGGAACCTGGATATTATTTTGCAAAAATTTTTTATTACAAAGGCAACAGATGTTTACCATAGCAGTTTAAAAAAAAATAGAAAAGCAAAAAGAAAAAGAAAATTTACCCATATTTACAAAACTAGAAATGATCACGGTTAAGTTTTGGTATTTTTGGCCAGGGGTGGTGGTGCATGCTTGCATTCCCAGCACTTTGGGAGGCCAAGGTGGGCAGATAACTTCAGCTCAGGAGTTCAAGAGCAACGTGGGCAACATGGCAAAACCTTGTCTCTACAAAAAATACAAAAATCAGCCAGGCGTGGTAGCATGTGACTGAAGTCCCAGTTATTCGGGAGGCTGAGGTAGGAGGATTGCTTGAGCCTGGGAGCTCAAGGCCGCAGTGAGCAGAGATCATGCCACTGCAATCTAGCCTGGGCAATAGAGTGAGATTCTGTGTCAAAAAAGAGAAAAGTTTTGGTATTTTCTTTTTGATCTTTATGCATATATCCTGTGTACTCACAATTCCTTTGATCATGTTGTAGATACTAATTTATTTGAGGATAACATAATACTTTGCTTAATTTTACTGTTTTTATCAAATATTTTTTTATTTTTAGAAAATTACTACTTGGTCATAACAAAAATTTTAAGTAATGAAAAAGAGAACAAGGTAAAAACAAAAGCCACCATGCTATTGGCCCCTTCCAATCCTCAGCAGTGACCACTGGTAACATTTCTTGAATATGCAGAGATTGTCTTTTTCAAACAGATGGTCTTAATAAATTAAGGTCTCTGGGAGTGAAAGAGTAAAGGAGACTTCTGACCCTTCTTTAGTGCACTCCGTGGAGGTCACTATCAGATCTCATCTGGCCTGACTCGCTGTCAGCAACACTAGGAATAAGTGTTAGAAAAAAAAAAAACAAAACACCTGGTTCCAATGTCAATGAAGTTTCAATTAGAAAAATAGGAAGAAGAAGTATGAAATAGGATGGTTCTGAACTTATGAAATAAGCCTGGATGAAGTCAAAATCTGAGACCCACTAATAGTCAATGAAGGCAGGTATACAACCAGGGAATAGCAACAGCAATAGCTATTTGGTACCCTGTATTAAAATCTGATGTTGCTACTCTTTGTAGAAAGGAGTTAAATATGAGAAATATATATATATATACACACTTAGAGTACAACTACAGATTAAACAAATATATGGATTTTGATTTGAAACCATATTGACATGTTTTTTTTTTTCCTCATCACATGCACCATCTTGTGGTGACACTAGGACATTTTAAACCATTAGTTTCGTTTTCATTGCGGATGTAACAAGCACACAGTTTATGTTAATCCTCCGCTATCTGCATTTGGTTATCAATCAGTGGCGTACCCAAAAGGTTATCACAGTACAGTGAGATCCCTGACTTAAGCAAAGTAAGATATTTTAAAATTCATTTTAGTGGTTATTTACTAAGAAAATACCTAAATCAGACATACTTTCCCACTAACAAATGGATGATTATCCAAAAGTTTATTTGCAAGTTAGAACTTTAAACTCAATTTTTATGGAAAATCAATGTTGTAATTGGTGACTATGTTCCAAGGCAGACCAAGAAAGCAAATTTTCTATCCTAGAAATACTGAACTAGCAATGTAATGGAAAAACACAACACAACAAAACAAAAATAGAACATACTATTGTGGTGTGGGTCATCTTTTAAAAAGTCAAAAAATACATGAAAATGCAGACGATGTCTGAGACAGATATATACAGCCCCAAGGCCAGACTCGCCTGGCTGAACTCAGCCTGACTCTGAACTCAGAGTTCCTCCTGAGGTTCTGGGTAAAGCAGCTGCAGAGTCAGGCAGAGGAGAGATTTCTCCTACAGAGGCAACAACATAAGAGTAAAGAGGGAAGGAGTTTCCACAGGGGTTCAGGGGCTGTAAGTTATCTTGCTCCACTGGAGACAGAGATGTTGATGCATGTTGGAAACTGCCCGGGAATGGTGCAATATTGCTGTACGACTCTTACATTTAATTTTCAATACCTTTGGTACATCTTGGACCAGATCCAAACAAGTTTGGCTATTGGAAAAGAGAAAAGTCCACGTACAAACACCTTGGAAACATAAAAGCAAGACTACAGTAAAACTCTCCTGTAACATCTTGATAACCTCAAAAATAACTGCAGTGATGTTGAATATTTGGAGTATGGCTTCACATTTGGTCTTTCTAAAATGCTTATGCATTTGTCTCTCAACTGTTCCAGAGAACACAGAACAACATGGTAAAAAGCCTTGATGAACAATCAACCCAACTTATCAGAACTTTTAATTAGCCTACAATCTATTTTTATGCTACTTTTTCTTGAAAAATGGCAATTGATAAGAATGCACGCTAATATGAGAGATTTACTCAAGAACCTTTTTATAGGGCATCTCCTAAGGTCCTACTTAATTCAGCTCAATATCTGTTGCCTCTTATATCAACCTAACTGGACAGAGTGAAGCACTGAGACATCTTTCATTCATTCAATTCACTTCATTTACTACAACTTAAAGGTTGTTTTAGAAATATTTTTTCAACAAATAACTGAATCAAAAAAATGATTTGTTAACCCCAAGGTAAGTAAAATATTCAACTAACCACTACTATTATTCAAAGACTCCTTTTAATCACAATGTTCCTATATTTGGTGGGGGGAAAGCTAGCTTCTGAGAAAACCAAATGAACATGAACCTGCTGATAAGTGAAACAACAGATGATCTTCACAAGTTAATTTCGCAATGGAGTATTTGGGACTAAATATACTTTCTTGGGCCCATGTGAGTTTTTAATAAATCTTCCTCTTCTTTGAGGCACATTAACTTAAGATAGGTGGCCTGCAAATACGATTTCAATGTTAATAAGCTTGACACAATAGCTCTTCATACCTTCGTGTTTCCATTTCCAGTAAGTAATACCTGGAACAGGTCTGTAATGTAATTGTGAAGCATGTGCTGGTGGTCATTGGTAACAGTCATGTTTGTCAACAATCTCAGTCCGGCCAGCTGCACAGCAGAGTTCAGAGGACCAGAGAAGACATCCTCACAGACTTGATTGATGTATATCTGAAAGCAGGGGAGGAATATGAGCATCTTAGAATCTCCAAAATTTTTCTACTGAACAGTCACTTTTCTGCACAGTGGAGTAAGGCTACTGCTCAGGATGGAACTGACTCCTCAAAAAATATGACATTTCTATCTGACCCTCAAATGTTGTTGACTTTTTAAAAGCTTCCTTTGGTAATTCCAGGCACAGTGCTTAGCATTTTACAAATACTCCTCACTTAATCCTGAAGACAACTCTAATGAGGTGGGTGTTACACCATTACAGCTTTCTTGCAGACAAGGACTTTTAAGTCTTTGAGGAGCTCGGGTCCCCTGCGCAATGTCAGACAGCAGGTGGGGATGCAATAGCCAAGCCCAGAGATCATGCTCTTAACAGCAGTGGCCTCTCCCTGGCTGGAGGCCTCCCAGCTTAGTCCACCTTTCTGTTTCAACTGGTCTGTGCACACTAGGATCAGGGAAGATGAGAGGCCATTTTGTGTCACGGTAAGTACCTTAGCAGTAGTGTCTAGAGAGCTACATCATTTCTGAAGTAAAGAATGGGAGGATAATGTGAAACAGAATCTTTCCCTAGAATTAATCCTATCAAAAGTAAGCAGAACAAAATTATACTTGGCCTAAGGTTCTTATTTACCTAGGTGTGTGTATATATATATGTAATTCACCCCTTCATAATATTGTTAACTATCACTGGCAAAAAGTAATGCAATGCTGTAGTACTCCTGTATCATATATCACAGAACTAAACTCAGTGTGATGGAAACTTTTCTGAAACTCTATTTTCTGTGTCTGGCCATGAGCTTTCTTTTTTTCGGGGGGACAGGGTCTCACTGCCGCACAGGCTGCAGTGGCACAAACTCCGCTCACTACAGCCTTGACCTCCCAGGCTCAAGTGATCCTCCTGCCTCAGTCTCCAGAGTAGCTGGGACTACAGGCGTGAGCCACCATGCCCAGCTAATTTTTGTATTCTTTGTAGATACAGGGTTTCACCATGTTGCCCAGGCTGGTCTCAAACTGTTGAGCTCAAGCAATCCACCTGCCTCAGCCTCCCAAAGTGCTGGGATTACAGGTGTGCACCACCATGTCTAGCCTGGCCATGAGATTTCTAGCTTAGAAAAATGATGTTTTACAGATAACTGCTATTCACGTAAGCAAATCTGAACTCCACCAAAAGTTCTAACTGCTAAGAAAATTTTCCTAATTTGAAGTGGTAAGAAGTTACCAATTGTCCCATAAACAATTATTAATTTTTTAAAAACCCCAAATGTATCCATGTTACCATAGAAACTAAATGGCAGTAAAGCAAAGAGAGATTAAACTTTTAATCTGGTTTCAAGATCTAAATTACATTTATTTTTAGAGACAGGATCTCACTCTGTCACCCAGGCTGAAGTGCAGTGGTATGATAACAGCTCACTGCAGCCTCAAATTCCCCTGTCTCAGTCTCCTGAGTAGCTGGGACTACAGGTGCATGCCACTATGCCCAGCTAATAAATTTTTTTTTTTTTTTTTTTTTTTTTTTTTTTAGAAATAGGGTCCCACCTAGCCTGGCCAACATGGTGAAACCCCGTATCTATTAAAAATACAAAAAATTACAGGCATGGTGGTGGGCACCTGTAATCCCAGCTACTCAGAAGGCTGAGGCAGGTTGCTTGAACCCAGGAGGCAGGGGTTGTAGTGAGCTGAGGTTGCACCACTGCACTCCAGCATGGGCAACATGAGCGAGACTCCCAAAACAAATAAATGGGGTCTATGTTGCCCAGACTGGTCTTGAACTCCTGGCCTCCAGCAATCTCCTGTTTTGGCTCCCAAAGTGTTGGGATTACAGGTGTGAGCCACCACACCTGGCTGTCATTTACATGTGAAAGTCAACTGGTTCTCTTGGGTTACAATTTAATTATACATCCATCCTTTAAAAACAGGGCATTTATTTAGCTCTTTATAAATCATATATTTCTGTAAGAAGCTGATGTCTTTCAAAGCATTTCCTAAAATGTGTGGACTGTTTACAACCTTATTATATCTGAATCTTCTGACCATTTCAATTCTAATAACAAGTTTACCAAAGGGACAGCTTAGTTATTCCTGTAGCTGTGTCCACCTCATCTTGTTCTGTGCTCTTGGAATTCTCTCCTTCCCCAATTCTACCTGTAGAGTAACATTCTCAAGAGCCAGGTCAGACTCCACCTCTTACAGAAACTTTTGGATCAAATCTCTCCTTTCTATGTACTCAATAATGTTTTACTTACATTTTTCCTTAAAGGACTTCATTATGTTCTGCCTTGACTTACAATTATTTAAGAACTTGCCTTATCCTTCCTTCCATCTTTCTTAGAACAAGAGTTGCGTCATGCTCATTTGCACCACAAAGCAGGAGTTTGATAAATATTGAATTGAAATAACATAATTTCCTAATATTGCATTTTTCTGCTGACATTATCTGACCCTGACCTGGTTCCTTTAGCACCCTTAGATTAAACTGAACCCCAACTCCAAAAGTCTTGCTGGCTGCAAAAGTTAGAAGCAGCCTGGCCACCCTCCTTCAGTGGCATATGAAGAAGCCCTTGCAGATTTTGATTCCCACTCTAGAGCTTTTATCTAGATGACCACAGCAACTGAACAGAAGCTGATGAGAGCTGTTAGAGTGTTTGAATTTGGTAGACCAGAAGTCCTGAAACTCAGTCAGATGTTGCAGTACCAATTCCAAAAGACCATTAGGTGTAATCAAGGTTCATGCATGTGGTGTCAACCCTGTGGAGACATATATTTACTATGGGATTTATAATAGAAAACCACCTTATTCTATACTGCTGGCTCAGATGTAACTGGGGTAATGGAAGCTGTTGGAGGGAATGCATCTACTTTCAAGAAAAGTGACAGTTTTCACTACCGGCACAATCTCTGGGAGCCATGTGGAGTATGCTCCTGTAGCAGGTCACACTGTTTACAAACTGCCTGAAAAACTGGACTTTTAAACAAAATGCTGCCATTGGTATCCCATATGTTACTGCATATAGAGCTCTGATTCACAGTGTCTGTATGAAATCTGGAGACTGGGTTCTGGTTCATGGGGCTAGTGGAGTTGCTGGAGTAGCAACATGCCGAATGGTTAGAGTTTATGCCTTAAAGGTTTGGGCCCAGTTGGTATTGAGAGGGACAAAATACTTTTGCAAAATGGAGCCCACAAAGTGTTTAATTACGAAGAAGTTAATTATGTTGATAAAATTAAGAAATGTGTGGTAAGAAAGGAACTGATGTGATTATTGAAATAATAGCTAATATAAATCTTAGTAAAGCTGTGAATTGTTTGTCATATGGAAGATGAGTAATAGGTGTTGGCAACAGTGGTACTATTGAAATAAACCCACGGGACACTATGGCAAAAAAGTCTAGTAAAATTGTTGTTACTCTATTTTTCCCCAACCAAGGAGGAATCTCAGCAATTTGCAGCAGCCTATCAAGCTGGAATGGAAATTGGTTGGCTGAAACTTGTAATAGGTTCTCACTATATGTTGGAGAGGCCGCCCAGGCTCACAAAAATATCTCTTACGGCAATGGGGCTACTGTAAAAATGATTCTTCTCTTTTGATGATTAATTCTTTCATGGATTTCAGAGGTTGTCTTTTGCCCAGTTTTACTTACACAATCTTTTGTTTAATTAACATTCATTTGATCCAGTGAGTTTCTTATGTGAAAAAAGTAAGATTTTCCTTTGGAGAACTGAGGAAGTACAGTAAAATTTATTTTATGGCTGGCAATATATTTTTTACCTTCTATTTCAAATCAAGAAATCTTCATAGTACAAAAGAGCACGCTAGTGGTTTTTTGGCATTGGGGTGCATTCCAGAAATTCTTAACTGATACTTGATTAATTCTATACCTTTGATTAAAACATAATAATTCAAAATAAGGTTCTCAGTTTCCAAGGACGTCCAATCCTACTTACCTTTATAAAGGTTCTTTTGTATCTGATTAGCCATAACTGTATTGGACTCTAAAGATTTTCTGGACTAAAAAAAAACCCCTGTTCCAAACTAATCTCATCTGGATCTTTAAGTCTTGTGGAAGGGCAAGAATATATAATTTCCAGGGCACTTTGCTAGTTTTCCAATATTTTCCCAAATATTAGAATATCCACTTCATTGGATATTCTAATTGATTGTCAATGACACCATATATTCTGTGAGGACAGCAACCTTATCTTTCGTATGACACTTGGTACATAGTCTCCAAACTGGTAATACTTCTTGACTGATCAGATTTTCAAAGTAGATTTAGAGTTACCTGTTTGTGTGATGGGGGTCATATATTTTTATTGAAATTAATAAGCTTACCAATTTGACACATTAAGAATGGTCTGCTTTTGCTTCATAGCATAGTAATCTGTAATTCTGTAGAAAATTAAATTTTCTAGTCTATATAGTACTTGCCTCTCATTACTTCTGCATAGCTCCTCACAGTTACTGCCTAACAGTGTTCTGGGCTGGAAGTTTTTATCTAAACTAAATACAGAGATTAACTCTTACAAATCTTGCCATCAATAGTATGTCCAAGGAAATAAAGTTTGGTTATTTGTTGTTTTTTTCTTCATATGAGCACATCCTCCTGTCTCTTGTTTTGTGATTGTCTTGACCTGATTTGTTCTGTTGAATGACAATTTCTGGTTTGAACGTGGGAGTCCTGTTTCAGTAATGAACAGAAAACTGCTCTTTTCTATGACTGAGGGGTATCACTGGGTTCTGGCTATATATGCCATGGCTGAAGTGTTTTAACTGTTAGCATTTACCAAATTAACTATTTTTTTTAACAGGTTAACTGCCTTATAAATAACATTTTTGATAAAAGCATTAAAGCAATGTCAGTAACGCAGGTTAGCATGTGAATCCCAAAATGAAGGATTTCTCCCCATACAATGACATAAAGGAACAGTTATTCTGTAAAAGTCAGTTTAATCTATTTGCACATTTGCCTCATCCACTGAAAGAGCTAAAGCATACAGTGACTTAACGTTTTCCAATACACTCATATAGTACACTTAATTTCAAAGGCAAAACTAGCCAAACTATATGCATTAACAACCATATTTATGAATATGTAGCACTGGATATGCTCTCTGAATGAATGTCTTGTAATACTAGTTCTAGTTCTAGTTGGCACGAAGTCTTGTCCCAACTTTCAGCCAACTACATTCACTATTTGGTTGGTGCCTATAGCCTTAAGGCTATTACTGTCACCAGTGCCTGTGCCTGATGTAAAGTAGAGGATAACCTGTAGAATAAACAAGCATTATTTTACTGAAACAAAAGTTATTGTACCTCTTATTGGCCAGTTCAGGTCCCTCCCTCTTTTGTCTTATTCTCCATTCCTCTAAAGGTAATCCTTGGCTGTAAAATTACAAAGGATAGTCTACTGAAGTTTCATTACTCATCTTTTTGTTATTTTTTCTTTCATTTATAGAAAACCTTATATATTTGGGATTTTCAGTCAACTTACCTTTATCTTGATTTGATTTTCAACATTCACACTCAGGTTATTTAGTGCATTTAAAGCTTTCTCTTTAATACTCTGGTTGGAATGGTTGATTTTGTTTCCAACAATTGGAATACCACCCAATTCACGAATAATAGCCTATGAGGGAAAAACAAAACAAAACAAAACAGGACTGGGACTTCAGTACGCATCTCCGTTCACTGAATTCTTCGCATCCACAAATACAATTAAAAATTAATGGCTTTTTGGAAATATCTTTCCCATATACAAATATTTAATTCAGATTTTTAAAAAATCTCACTACCCATACTTTTATAGGTAAAGAAAATCCATTGAAAACAAAATTAAGATATATAATTACTTAAACTACAGTGTTGAGAAATACAATAAAAATTTACAGAGGTACTATAGCGATCTTGAAGCAACTTACAAATAAAATTATTTTTCTTTGAGATGAGTTATATGACTTCTCCATTATAGGCAAAACTGGAAAAGTGTTACAATTTAGAATACTAAAGTTAGTGTTTTAATTTAGAATACTACAGTAGTGTTTTGCTAACATGTATTATTTGAAACACTAATCCCTCAAAATGTTAAGAGATGTTCCATAAAAATAAGGGGGGGGGTTTCCCATGGTTATATAAGTTTAGGAAAATCTAAGTATAACAAGAGTAAGCATGTTTAATATGTTCATGTGCATTGGGAATCTTGAAGAGGTGTGTGTTGATGATAGTATGTCTATGAACTATACACAAAAAGAGGGTCATTTTTCACCAGTGGAAATGGTGGGAACACACTGATATCTTGCAGAATCAGATTCCACACAGTTTGAAAAATGGTACCCAGGGCCAGGCGCGGTGGCTCACACCTGTAATCCCAGCACTTTGGGAGGCTGAGGTGAGCGGATCACTTGAGGTCAGGAAGTCGAGACCAGCCTGGCCAACATGGTGAAATCCCATCTCCACTAGAGATACAAAAATTAGCCAGGCGTGGTGGCTGGTACCTGTAATCCCACTACTGGGGCGGTTAAGGCAGGAGAATTGCTTGAACCTGGGAGGAGGTTACAGTGAGCCAAGACTGCGCCACTGCAATCTAGCCCGGGCAACAGAGTGAGACACTGCCACAAAAAAAAGAAAAAAAAAAAAAGAAGAGAAATGGTACCCAAATATTCAGAGGAAAAATAATCTGGGAGTTCTTATAGGTAGTTGCAATAATATGTTACCATGTACCTTTGTCTAAACATTGAAAGAAATAAACTGCTTTAATTCTTGTAAGAAAAACATGCTAAAAATGATTCTTGTCAAGTCAAGACATGCTATTCTAGCAGGAAAAAAGAAAAAGATTGCCATCATCTATCTACTTTTTACAAATAGCTCAATACTCCATTTTACCGTTAAGGGTGATCTTAGCATTAAAAGAGAAATAAACTTTCCCTTTACAATTTCAAGTTCTTTTAAAGGACTTGCAGTTACTAGAAAGGTTTTTTTTTTTTTTTTTTAACTGTACTGTTAAAGCAGATTAAGGTACTACAATTGATGGTGAGGGCACTGACCCCTGCTCCTCAAGAAAGTACTTCTTCTCCAGTGGGTACTGGCCTACTCTGACTGCAACTTATTTTAGAGGAATACAAAATTATGCCATCAGAAATACTCCTTTAAAGGTAGGCTAACACATTAATCACTAGCTATTGTTTTTGCTTGTCTAGTGGCCCTCTTTCCACGGGGGCAGATGTGGCATCTCCTTTGTTCCACACAATCCCTGCTGGGATTGTTGTTCACTTGTATTCACAGCCATCCCTGCTACTTAGCTGTAGGCTGCTCATGTGAACCAGGCTTCATAAACATGGGCGATGGTCCCTTGATTGATCCAGAGATTGCCCCAGAGACTGATCCAAAGACCACTGGATCCTAGAAGAACAACTGTACCTTTTGGATCATGAGCTACAGAGATGAAGGCTTAGAGAGGCTAGTGGCTTTCTTTCAACCCTTGTGAAGAAAACCACTTTGTGGCCAGAAAGATAAAGACCAATACATAAAATTGAGTGGCCATAAGCAAAGCCAAGAGGTAGAGAAAGAGAGAACTCTGGTAACTCTTTCTGCGACCTTGAACTGGACTCAGTTGTATCTGAAATCTGCTATTCTTTGCTGTTTAAGTTAGCTGAGCTCAATATTTTCCCTTTAAAGCTTAAAATAATTTAAGGTGAATTCTGTCATTTATAACTGAAAGAGTAGGTAATACACAAAGATTCTCTACCTCTCTATACATCTATAGAGCTTTACAGTAAACCTTCCCATTCTGGAGAAAGCTGGGCTAAAAATACAATAAATTCAAAATAATTTTGTACTTATGACAATGTTAACAAAGGGCATTAGCTGAAAACAATTACAATTTTTTTTTTTAAACTATTTTCTCATGCTGGACGGTTGTCAGAAAGAGTAGGAAGAAGGACATGTTCAAATTAAGCTCTTTAGTCTTAGTTTTAAGTCTCCATTTGCAGGAGCCATTTACATTGATTAGTGGTTATCAGAGTGTGCTCCAGGGACCACCTGCATCAGAATCATACTCAGACCTATATATAATTTAAAGTATGTACTTAAATGTTAGATGCATTTATTGTTTTACTGAAGTCCTGCTAAATTTTAAATAATTTAGAAGGCCATGAAATGCTAAACGTTCATTAGCTATACTTATGAATGTGATGCCAGTGACCAACTTCATAGGGATCTACAATCACATTAATAATCATATTATTATTAGGCTGTGTTTTTCAGAAGTAAACATGTTTTAAGTATAAGTAGCCACATTGCACAGATGAGAAAATGGAAGCTCTGAGAGGTTAAGTAATTTATTCAGGGTCACAATTACTACTAGTGTGTAAGAATGGAAAGAGCTTGCTTGCTGAGTTGAGGTACTTACTTGGTTAACTGAAAAGGCTGCATTGTTACCCAAAGTAATCAAAGCTCTTTCAATAATTACAGGATCCTCAGTCGACTCCAGCAGGTAAAGGAGTTTCTGAAGTTGTGCAGCATTTAGAACATCATCATATGAACCATCAGTTAAGTCTTCTGCATAAGAAGAAAGTTATTTCAAGTTAATCTAAAATCAATATGAGATTTTTTTTTTTTTTGAGACAGAGTCTTGCTCTGTTGCCCAGGCTGGGGTGCAGTGGCCGGATCTCAGCTCACTGCAAGCTCCGCCTCCCGCGTTTACGCCATTCTCCTGCCTCAGCCTCCCGAGTAGCTGGGACTACAGGCGCCCGCCACCTCGCCCGGCTAGTTTTTTGTATTTTTTAGTAGAGATGGGGTCTCACCGTGTTAGCCAGGATGGTCTCGATCTCCTGACCTCGTGATCCACCCGTCTCGGCCTCCCAAAGTGCTGGGATTACAGGCTTGAGCCACCGCGCCCGGCCCCGAGATTATTTTTGAGACAGGCTCTCACTCTGTCACCCAGGCTGGAGTGCGGTGGCACGATCATGACTCACTACAACCTTGATTTCCTGGGCTCAAGTGGTCTTCCTGCCTTAGCTTCCCAAGTAGGTAGGACCTGTGGTCCTAGCACATGCACCACGTCTGGTTAATGTCTAAAATTTTTTGTACAGATGGGGTCTCACTATGTTGCCCAGGCTGGTCTCAAACTTCTAATCTCAAGCAGTCCTCCTGCCTTGGCCTCCCAAAGTGGTGGGATAACAGTATGAGCCACTATGCCCAGTCTGTTTTTTTAAATTTTAAAAACAGTATCGAATACCTACTTGTAATGGCAGGCACAGTATCAAGCACTTTACATCCTTAGGAAGAAGATACTGTACTACTCTCAATTTACAGCTGGGAAATGTAGGCTTATAGATACCAAGAAATTAGCCAATGGTCACTTGGCATATGGCTGTTAGTAAGACACTTCATGCAAACACTATATACCTCAAATGCTGATAATATTTTCTGTTTCTCCTTTTAAAAACCAGGCACACCCATCCAATGGAACACTTCCCTCTAAACAGATTAATTAGGAAATATGATTTGCGTTAAGGAGATCTTTTCTGAGCACATCAGATAGAAGGAAAGCTATGGGAGTAAACCAATCTTTTTGCTAGTGTGGCATTTTTGTTTGATTTATACAACAAGGCATGTTGACTAGGATACTAGAATAGTCCTGCTGGTGGTGATGACAAAAGAAAAGCTGACATTTTGAGGAAGAGCTAGGATAGCCAAATGCTGGATCTGCTCAATGATGTTCAGAACTTATGGCTGTACCTTAAAAAAAGTCCTCTTTACAGAAATCACCACAGGAATAACAGAAGCCATTTTATAACACTCTTACTGGGGTGGTTGGGGGGAGGGGAAAGGGTAGGGTGAGGAGGAGGTTACACAACAATAGGTGCTACATGATCTCAAATCTGTGTTTTTTTAAGAAAAAACACACGAAATTGTTAGGCTGGGCATAGTAGCTCATCTCTGTATCCCAGCACTTTGGGAGGCAGGAGGATCACTTGAGGCCAGTGGTTCGAGACCAGTCTGTACAACATAATGAGACCCTGTCTCTATTAAAAAAAAAAAAAAAGTAAATAAAAATGTTAAAAGTGGTTATCTTTGGGTAGTGGGATTATGAAGGACTTTTATTTTCTACCCTGTACTCAACAGTACTGTTTTTTTTTTTCCAATAAACATGTATTATTCCAATAAACATGTAACATAAAATAACTAAGTATATTGCTTAAAGAAGAATCACACGCAAAAATAAATAAACAAAATAAAGGGACAAGTATAGATTATGTATGGGAAACAATATGTGATATGTGATATATAATATGTGATGCCCTGAGGAAGTCAAATAAGAAATGTTAAGAAAATGTCACAGCTACGAAGCCAGAATATTCTCACTACCAAGTCTTAATCAAGACCTTTTACTTTTGAATCCACTGTCGGCCTCATTAACGCCTTATAAAACAGGGTTTCACCCCAAGAATACTTGAAAAGATAAAGGAAAGAATGATAAAAACACAGCTTTTCAGAATGGAAAGAATTTGGAGTTCATTCAAACCTCTCATTTTACACAGGAAGAAACTGTTGCCAGGCTTGTTCAAGGATCTGCCTAAAATCACAGCAGTAGCTAGACGCAGAAACCAGAGAAATGAAAAATCAAAGTTACAAGTAAGTCACTTACTATTTTTGGGGGTCTCAGTTTTCTCATCTGTAAATAAAAGGGTTTGCTTAATACTGTAACTGGCTCCAGAGTTTCCTACATAGCCCTGAAGTTGTATGATTTCATATACACATGCATACATACATGTGCACATGCATGGCAGAAATGTGATAAATTTAACTCATCCGTATTTGAGATATTTCAAAATCATACTACTTTGTTACATGTTATCTCATAAAGTCATTTTTAAAAAGCTTACAGACTGGGTGCGGTGGCTCATGCCTGTGATTCCAGCATGTTGGAGGCTCAGGTGGGCAGATCACTTGAACTTAGGAGTTTGAGACCAGCCTGGCCTCAGAGATGGTGAAACCCCATCTCCACTAAAAATAGAAAAAAATTAGCCAGGCGTGGTGGAGGATGCCTTGTAATCCCAGGTACTTGGGAGGCTGAGGCAGGAAAATTGCTTGAGCCTGGGAGGCGAAGGTTGCAGTAAGCCGAGATTGCACCACTGCACTCCAGCTTGCGTGACAGAAGTGAAACCCTGTTGTTTTTTGTTTTTTTGTTTTTTTTTTAAAAAAAAAAAAGAAAGAAAGAAAAAAAGGAAAAAGCTTATAGATGTATAAATTCTTTATAAATAGCCATTTAAAATTTCTCTAGGGATTAAATCACTGAAAGTAAAATTTCATGGTGTTATATCATAGAACTTTCACTTGGTGGGAAGAGGCACAGTGTGGTAGTTAAAAGTAAGGCAAGGCTATGGAGCCAGGTTGTTTAGTTCAAATTCCCAAATAAGCTACTTACCAGGTAAGAGACTTAGGCTCTCTCAGCTTCAGTTTACTCATCTGCTAAGTGGGAGTTAATAATGCCTACCTCAAAGCACTTTTGTACCTAGAATATTTAAAGTGCCTAGTATATTTATTATTTTCACTAATGGGACACAGAGCCGATTAATAGCAAAAGTGGCTTTAGAATCCAGATCTTTTTACTCCTACATTACTTATTCCCCCCAACCATTATTCCTCCTAGTATATTTAAAAAAATGAGCCTAGCCAGGTGCAGTGGCTCACGCCTGTAATCCCAGCACTCTGGGAGCCTGAGATGGGTGGATCACGAGGTCAGGAGTTCAAGACCAGCCTGGCCAAGATGCTGAAACCCTGTCTCTACTAAAAATACAAAAATTAGCCAGACATGGTGGCACGTGCCTGTAATCTCAGCTACTCGGGAGACTGAGGTAGGAGAATTGCTTGAACCCAGGTGGCAGAGGTTGCAGTGAGCCGAGATCACGTCACTGCATTCCAGCCTGGGCCACAGGGCAAGACTCCGTCTCAAAAAATATAGAATAATAATGATAATAATAATAATAATGAGCCTATATTTTAACTTTGTAAATTCTGTTTGAATTTCTAATAATAACCATATATTGGCCTGGCACGGTGGCTCACACTTGTAATCCCAGCATTTTGGGAGGCCAAGGCAGGCAGATAACCTGCAGTCAGGAGTTCGAGACCAGCCTGGCCAACATGGTGAAGCCCCATCTCTACTAAAAGTACAAAAGTAGCCAGGAGTGGTGGCACATGCCTGCTGTCCCAGCTACTCAGGTGGCTGAGGCAGGAGCATCGCTTGAACCTGGGAGGCAGAGGTTGCAGTGAGCCGAGATCGCACCACTGTACTCCAGCCTGGGCGACAGAGGAAGACTCCATCTCAAAACAAAAAAACAAAACAAAACAAAAACCATGTATTACTTTTTAGTAAAGAAATGTAAAACTTAAAACTCCAAATAAATTTTACAGGAGGGCGATCATCAAATACTCAGCTCTTCCACTGGTGAGTTTTTGGACTACTATTACACAGGTGAGGCAGTCAAACACCATGTGTTCTACTTCCCATCTAGCTTTGTGCCAACAAGATTGTGAAAGAAAGGCTCAGTGGTTCGTTGTCTCCTCCAGTAAATCAAGGAGAAATTACAATTCTCAAAGGGAATGAAAAGTAACTACCACATTATAACACAGAAAGACAAATTTCAAGATAACTGTCATGGTTCAGAATCTTTCCAACTGTGAACACAGTATGTCTGTTTATGTAGTCTTAGGCCCTTCAGTAAAATTATCTTCTCACTACAGAATTCCTAGTTTTTAAAGTGAATTCCTAATTTTTAAAGTGTTTACAGCTATCATGAATGATATATATTTTTTGAAACAGGGTCTCATTCTGTTAAAATCTTTTCAACTAAAGTTTTAAGTTGTTACTGCATGTATACAAGAAGTTATTGGTCTGGGTATATTGACTTGTACTCAAGATATTCTATAAACTCATTGCTTCTAGTAGTTAGTTAATTCTCTTGGATTTTTCCAAGTAAATCATTATGTCTCCTACAATTATAATTCTGCCTCCTTTCTAATGTTTATACATGTTGCTTTTTTCTTATCAAGTTATGACTCCAGAAGAATGTTGAATAATAGCTGTGATAGCAGACACTGTTGTCTTGTTCTTGAGTTTAATAAGGATGTCTTTAATAAAGATAACAGTGTGTCTATTAAATATAATATTTGCTTTCGGGTTTTGATGGATGCACTTCATTAACTTAAGAACATTTCTTTCTATTTATTCCTAACTTGCTGCAAGTTTTTATCAGAAATGATACAATTTTTTTTCTTTTTTTTTGTTCAGAGTCTTCGGCTATGGAAAGAAATAATATTTTAATGCCTTTTTACTATGAGGTCATCATGTGGCTTTTCCTTTTTCTAATATGACTCCTCCTTCCATGTCCATTTGGCCTTGGTATATTATTACTTTAATCCCCTGATAGATTTCATTTGCTAATATTTTAAGATTTTATATCTTTATTCGTAGTTGAGACAGATTTACACTTTTTTATACTATCCTTGTCAAGTTTTGGCATTAGACTGTTGGATGAATTGGGACTGTTTCCATCTTTTTCAATGCTCTCAAACCATGTTAGTACAAAAATTATTTTTATTTTATTTTATTTTATTTTATTTTATTTATTTTTTGAGAAGGAGTCTCACTCTGTCGCCCAGGCTGGAGTGCAGTGGCCGGATCTCAGCTCACTGCAAGCTCCGCCTCCCGGGTTTATGCCATTCTCCTGCCTCAGCCTCCCGAGTAGCTGGGACTACAGGCGCCCGCCACCTCGCCTGGCTAGTTTTTTGTACTTTTTTAGTAGAGATGGGGTTTCACCGTGTTAGCCAGGATGGTCTCCATTTCCTGACCTCGTGATCCGCCCGTCTCGGCCTCCCAAAGTGCTGGGATTACAGGCTTGAGCCACCGCGCCCGGCCTTTATTTTATTTTTTAAGATAGAGTCTTGCTCTTTTGCTCAAGCTGGAGAGCAGTGGCACAATCACAGTTCACTGCAGCCTTGACCTCCTGGGCTCAAGGGATTCTCCCACAACAGCCTCCTGAGCAGTTGGGACTTCAGGTGTACACTACAATGCCTGGCTAATTTTTGTATTAAATTAGGGGTTTCACTATGTTGCCCAGGCTGGTTTTGAACTCTGGGCTCAAGCGATCCTTCCACTTCAGCCTCCCAAAGGGATTAGAGGTGTGAGTTTAAAACAAAGACAAAATTGCCACTGCACTCCAACCTGGGCAGAGCGAGACTCTGCCTCAAAAACAAAGAAAAGATCATCTTCTGAAATCTAAGCGTGATGATGACTGTATTAGTCCATTCTCATGCTGCTATGAAGAACTGCCCAAGATTGGGTAATTTATAAAGGAAAGAAGTTTAATTGATTCACAGTTCCACATGGGTGGGGAGGCCTCAGGAAACTTACAATCATGGTGCAAGGGGAAGCAAACACTTCCTTCTTCATAGGCAGCAGGAAAGAGGAGTGCGGAGCAAAGGGGGGAGCCCCACATAAAACCATCACATATCCTGAGAACTCACTATCATGAGAACAGCATGGGGCGGGGGAACTGCCCCCATGATTCAATTACCTCCCACTGGGTCCCTCCCAGGATGTAGGGATTATGGGATTACAATTCAAGATAAGATTTGAGCTGGGCACGGTGGCTGATGCCTGTAATTCCAGCACTTTGGGAGGCTAAGGCAGGCATATCACTTTGCCAACATGGTGAAAACGCGTCTCTACTAAAAATACAAAAAAAATTAGCCAGGCACGTGGTGTGCACCTGTAATCTCAGCTACTCCGGAGGCTGAGGCAAGAGAATCACTTGAACCCGGGAGGCAGCGGTTGCAGTGAGCTGAGATCATACCACTGCACTCCAGCCTGGGTGACGGAGTGGGACTCTTTCTCAAAAAAAAAAAAAAAAAAAGATTTGGGTGGGGACACAAATCCAAACCATATCAATGACGAAATGAGCATTTCTTAAGTCTTCTTCAGTGATAAAGGTGTAGCTTCAGGAAGAAGGGACTGTGAGCAAATTATTTTTTAAGCTGCCTTACCTAAGATAATGATGATTATGGGAACTGGTAAATTTAAGTTTAAAAGACTTTGTCCACATTCGTCAGGTTGAGTCAGTAAAACTGAGAAGATATCTGAGTCTAGGACACCTTCCCAATGTACTTATACAAAAATATTTCTGACATGGGAAAGACAACAAATTAGGCTTTGTAAATGCTATGATTTGAATGTCTCTTGCAAAACTCATGTTGAAACTTAATTCCCAATGTGGCAGTATTGAGAAGTAAGGCCTTTAAGAGGTGATTGCATCATGAGGGGTCTGTCCTCATGAATGAATCCATTAATTATGGATTAATAATCATAATCATGGATTAATGAGCAGGACTGGTGGCTTTATAAGAACAAGAGACCTGAGTCAGCATGTTAACACACCTGCCCCTCTGGCCTTGGGATGCCCTATGCCACAACAAGAAGGTCCATACCAGCTACGGCCCCTCAATCTTGGACTTCTCAGCTTCCATAACTCTAAGAAATAAATTCCTTTCTTAATAAATTACCCAGTTTCAGGTATTCTATTATAAGCAACAGAAAATGGACTAATACAGTAAGAGTAAATACAAATCTTAAAAAAAAAAAAAAAAAAAAAAGCTGAATTATACCTAGTGCCAAAAGTGAAAGAGACCTTCCCCTTCCACTCCCTTTTCCTTAAAGCAGTCCCTCATGCAAACTTGTAATTACAAATCCTTTGTTGGCCAGGTGAGGAGGCTCCATCCTGTAATTACAGCACTTCGGGATGCTTAGGCAGGAGGACTGCTTGAGCCAAGTTCAAACCAGCGTGGGCAACAACACGGTGAAAACCTGTCTCTTAAAAAAATACAAAAATTAGCCAGGTGTGGTGGTGTGCGCCTGTAGTCCTAGTTACTTAGGGGGCTGAGGTGGGAGGAGCCCAGAGAGGTGGAGGCTGTGATTGCGCCACCGCACCGAACCTGGGTGATAGACCGAGTCCCTGTCTGAGAACAAAACAAAACTCCTTTTCCTGTTTCTTTTGATACAAATGTAAATCTTTTTAAAAGCGAAATAAGCACTTGGCCAGTTTTACAGCCCAAGAAAGTCTTTCTTAAAAGCTTTGGAGCCTACTGTTTGAAGAAAGCCTACACTTTGAAACCTACTCTTCCAGAAAGATAGAGCCCCAATCTCCCCAGCTCTGTGAGTTTTTAGCCTGGGCACCTGGTTCCACATCATAAAGACATTTTTACTTTTCCTCTGGATAAAGGCAATTAGATAACAACCACCCCAATTACCAGTAAATTGAGGATAAACTACATGTAGTGAATGGTACTGTCAAGTCATCTTAAGGACAAATTAGTTTTTATCTTGAGAACACGTACGTAATACGAAATCGGTTCTATCTGTCCAGCTACACTTAAAGGAATTAGAATTCTTCTTGCTATCCCATTAGCAAATTGCCCGTGATGCTTGAGACAATCTAGTTTGTGCTTACTCAACAATGAAGCTGTTTAGTTCTCTTCTACAATTGTGGACAGGAGTTTCTTGGATGGCAGATATGTTATTTTAAATTATTTCCCTAACGGCTTCCATGATGTGAAACATGCCTCTGGAGGGTTTTACCGTACCGATCAACTTTTGGACAGAAACCGAATCAGGCATTTGTCCGCTGGGAGGGTGTGTCTCGCGCAGACAACTGTTCCCATTTCCAAAACACACACCAGGCTGGGAGGTCTTGGACCACTGTGACTCCCAGGTACCTCCCCTCTGAGGCCGGGCCGAGCGCCCGCACAACTGCCCCTTTGACGTCCCTTCTTCCAGGATACTTGCCAGCAGAGCTTCACTTATGGCTCCGGGCCCCTCAACAGCCCTTCCACAATGGGCAGAATCCCTTTAGTTACACAAAGGCCCGGAACAAGCTTTAAAGTGAGAGGCCATCAACAGGCTTTTAAGAAACCTAATCCTCCACTGTGACGCAAAGCTCAGGCAGGAAAGCCAGGACAAGTTTTCATATCAGGATAGTGAACAAAGAATGGGCGGCGGGGGCGGCGTAGCACCATGCACCCACACAAGTACTGCCTCTCCCTCTAGCTCGGCTCCTCATTTTACCCCGAGGACACGCAAGCCACCACCCAAGCCCGGGGAGCCCCCCTGCCCAGTCCCCGCCCACCTGCCGGGCACCCCGCGGTCTCACCTGCAGACTTGGAAGGGCGCATCCCGAGCTCGCGGTCGCCCCGCCGCCGACCCCGGGTCAGTCTGTAAATGCAGTAGCAGGCGCCGGCGCCGAGAAGCAGGCCCGCGGCCACCCAGCCCGCGCCCCGGGGGCCACCCATTCTGCCGCCGCGGCAGAGCCGCAGCGCTGGGCCAGGGCAGGAGGCTCCTGGGGGCCAGCGCGGAGGTCTCCAGCTCACGCGGGTCTAGCCGCCACAACAAACCGCGCGCGACCTGGATGTGGAGAAAGGAAATGGGGTCTGAGCTCCGCCTCCCGGAAACGGCCCAGCTCAAAGCCTATAACCGCCCACTGCAGCCCGGCGCCTCCCGGCGGCTTCTCCCAGGCGAGGCGGGGCGGGGCGCTGGACGCCAGGAGGGGAGGCTAGGACGGTGCACCCCACGCGGAGACGCCGGGGCCCTGAACCCGGAGCCGAGCTTCCCGTCGCTTCTCCTGTGGCATGAAGCAAGCCTCCCTCCCTCCTGCCCCGGGCAGCGGAGCGAGGGGAGGTGCCGCGTCCAGCCCCGCCCCCTGGTTGCCGGGACAACGCCCGCACGCACCCGGCTCCTAGTCCCAGCGCGGGGAGGGTACCAGCGCAGCTTCTCCGTCAGGCCTTGGGCCATGGCCTCCCTACGCAATGCCAACCCGAGGCTGAAGAACTACTTCAAGGAGAACTATATTCCTCAGGTCTGCGAGGTACTGGACACGCGTGGCGGCGGACACGGACCGACGGTGGGGAATTAGAAGGGGGAGGAGTCAGGGAAGACGTCTCGGAGGAGGGACTAGGTTTAGGAGTTGAGGGAGGAGGGGGAAGGCGGGGCGGAATGCGAGAAAGTGAAGTCAAACTCCGACTTGTAGGCGATCTGGGCTGAAGATGCTGATCAGAGAGAAGACAGAGGGTGATGGTAGCTGCAAGTGGGGAATGGGTGACATCTCCCAGGGGGAATGAGCACAAGGCCCAGATCGGAAACCCCAAACTCAGCTTTTAAGGTTTGAACAAGAAGTGCCTGAGGAGTGGAGGAGTGAGAAAGAAATGCCAGAGAGGCTGAGGAGGAAAATCAGCAGACTGTCATTATGAAGAGTGTTGTCAGAAGTAGGGAGTAGGCTCTAGTCACCTAAGATAAGGACCTGGATTCTGCCCAAGGTGAGCCTGAGGTTTCCATGGAGCCGTGAGTGCAGAAAATAGATGGAGGTTAGCTGAGGGGAGAGTGGAAGCTGATACCTTTGGTCAGTGTAGTCAGCCCTTTGTGAAGGTAAGGACCCTCTCAACCGGGATTGCCTTTAGACAACAGGAAGGACTACCCTTCCACCCCCATTGTAATAGGAGGGAAGGAAGACAGGAAGGGATAGATACTAGGTTCTGTAGGTTTTTGGGGGTAGGAAGCTGAGAACGTTTGCCTTTGTTGACCTCTTTTTTTCTCTACAAATAGTTGATGAGATATTTTCCAAGAATGTGCGTGTTTGAGTGGGGATGGGGCTGTTGGTGCAGTAGGAGGTTCGAGCAAAGATACGCTATGCGGGGAATGAGGGAGAGAGATGTCTAGGGAAGGAAAAAGGAGGTCCCAGCTGAGGGTAGTAACGCTCCTAGGCGGTTGGGAGGGCAATTTGGTAGAGACCCCCGTCTCCTTTTTGGATGGCAATTGAGAAATATTTATTAAAATGTTAAATACACGTACCCTTTAACCAAGCATTTCCCCTTCTAGGGATCTACTTTAGAGAAATACTTGCACATGTGTTCAGAAGGATGTACAAGGATATTCATTATAACTTTGTTTCATAGTAGAAGTAGTAAATGACCTAGAGTGACTAAGCGAATGAGGTATTATGTAGAATAAAGTATATCTGTACCTACTAAGAAGAAATGTCCTCCAAGACATATTATTATTATCGAGACACGGGGTGTTGGTCTGCCACCCAGGCTAGAGTGTAGTGGCTCCATCCTAGCTCGCTGCAGCCTCAAACTCCTGGGCTCAAGCCATCCTCCCACCTCAGCCTCCCAAGTAGCTAGGACTACAGGCATACACCATATGGCTGGCTCCCAACACATATTATTAAGTAAAAAAGAAAAAGTGCAAGTTGCTTAGCAACTGTCCATTCTGCTCTAGCTATCTGATTTCATGCATGTTGTATATGTGTTTATGTGTGCATATATGTGTGTGTATCTATCTTTAAGACAATAGTGCATGCATAGAACCTATGCCAAACTGTTAATAACAGATGTCTTGTGGAATGGTTTTGGGGGAGGAAATGGGGAATTCTAACTTTTTGCTCTATCCATAGCTGTATTGTTTTAATTTATTATAGTGAGTTTCATGTTGTACCTCTATACAATTGTGCTTGAAAATATGTAGGGAGAATGGTACCCATCTTCCCGGTTGTGTGATTTTCTCAAGTAGCAGTCAGTAAACCAGATGTAGGTACAGAGATAACCAAGTTGACTTCGTCTGGGATAGGAATTTGCCAGGCATATATTAATAGAATAGAAAGGCAGTAGGTTAGGGAGCTAAGCTCCTGAGTATCTGAAGTGATGGGCCAAGGACTCTAAGGACTCAGTGGGAAATGAGAAAAGGATATGATACTGATATATGTACAGAAAATGGAGACTCCTAAGAGGTGAGTGAAGAGAAGTAGAGGGAGTAATTAAATGAGGGAGCTGGAAACATAGGAGGTGGGGGTCAGAAAGTGGAATGTTTATATTTACAATTCAGGGTGCAGCCATTCTGAGTGGTGATTCAGTCTGTGATATGGCGGTGCAGCAGGTGGAAGAAACAGACTTGAGTTGAGAGTCAGGGTACATCAAGGAAATGGTGGCCTCTTCTCATCTAGCCTGCCAGTTACTATAACATCACAAAGCTGCAATGAGGCAGTCCCCAGTTCCCCCTCTGGGTGAGAGCGCTCCTGGCTTGCCACATTGTTCTGCACCCAGAGAGGAGGCCCTTATATGCATTCCCCATTGTCTAAGATCGTATTCTCCTGAGAAGTCCTTCACTCCCCTCTGCCACCACACTAGCAGCAAGAACAAGGGAGCAGTCTTCTGGGCCCCACACACCCACCTTAAACTCATTACCTATTTCTCCTAAGAGACTATCAAGATGAATTCCATTCTGCCTCATATCTATTCTGTCTGTACATTTATTCATCTGACTCAATTTCCCAGATGGGTTTTATACTTTTTTTTTTTTTTTTGAGATGGAGTCTTGCTCTGTCATCCAGGCTAGAGTGCAGTGGCGCCATCTCGGCTTACTGCAACATCCACCTCCTGGGTTCAAGCGATTCTCCTGCTTCAGCCTTCCAAGTAGCTGGGACTATAGGCACCTGTCATCATGCTCAACTAATTTTTGTGTTTTTGGTCAAGATAGGGTTTCACCATGTTGGTCAGGCTGGTCTCGAACTCCTAACCTCAGGTGATCCACCTGGCTCAGCCTCCCAAAGTGCTGGGATTACAGGTGTGACCCACCATGCCTGGCAGGTTTTATACTTTTCTAAAACTCATCTTCTGCAAGCTTTGGAATACATAAATAACCTTTCATTAAAATTTTCCCTGTATATTTAACCTCTTCTGAATTTCATCTGCCTGTCCTAAATAAAACCTGATTGTCTACCTACAACATCATTTTCCTGCAAATCTCTTGAATAGAGACTGATTTTTAAAAAATTCAGGCCTGGCTTGGTGGCTCATGCCTATAATGCCAGCACTGTGAGAACCGAAGGCAGATGGATTTCTTGAGGCCAGGAGTTCAAGACAAGCCTTGGTGACATAGTGAGACCCTGTGTGTACAAAAATTAAAAAAAAAAAAAAAAAGCTATTTGATCATAGTGGCTCACACCTGTAGTCCCCACCACTTATGAGGCTGAGATAAGAGGATCGCTTGAGCCCAGGAATTTGAGGCTACAGTGAACTACGATTGCACCACTGCATTCCAGCCTGAGTGATGGAGCAAGACCCTATCTCTAAAAAAATAAAAAATTAAAAAAAATTTTAAACAATCCTGCTTGGTTCCCTGGGCTTACTGAATCTGTTGATAGATATTTTTCATCCGTTTTAGAAAATTCTTGGTTCTTTTCAAATAGTGCTTCTATTCAGTTCTCTCTTTTCCTTTTGGAACTCCAACCGTAAATATGTTAGCTTTTATTTTATTTTTTACCTTGTTCTACACGCCTCTTTTGATTTCTGCTTTTTCCCCATTCTTTTCTTCTTTTTGAGCTCAAGTTTGGATCTTTTTCATTGGTGGTTTTCAAATTTGCTAATTTTGTTTTATGCTGTGTCCAGTCTACTCTTAAATACATCAAATGAAATCTTAATTTTAGACATGTTTTTCAGTTCTAGAATGACAATTTGATTTTTAAATAAATTCTGATTATTAGAATTATGCATCTTTTCATTCGTTTTGCCTTTTTCTGTTTTCTTTATTTGTTCCCTCCAAATCTGTTGAAATTTGATCCCCAGTGTTGGAGGTGGGGCCCAGTGGGAGGTATTTGAGTCAGGTGGGCAGATCTCTCAAGAATGGCTTTGTGCTCTCCCCTGTGATAATGAGTGAGTTCTCCCTCTATTAGTTCACCCAAGAGCTGGTTGTTTAAAAGAGCCTCCCTCCAGCTGTTTCTCTTACTCCTTCTCTTGCCATGTGACATGCAGGCTTCCTTTGCCTTCTGCAATGAGTAAAAGCATCCTGAGGCCTTCACCAGAAGCCGAGCAGATGCTGGCACCATGCTTCTTGTACACCCTGCAGAACCCTGAGCCACATACAACTCTTTTCTTATAAATTACCCAGCCTCAGGTATTTCTTTATAGCAGTGCAAAATGGATTAACACACATGTTGATGGTTGTTATTTTAAAAGTATTGTTTGTTGCTCATGTCTGTAATTCTAGCACTTTTGGAGGCTGAGGTGGGTGGATCACTTGAGGCCAGGAGTTCGAGACCTGCTGAAACCCTGTCTCTACTAAAATATAATAATTTGCCAGGTGTGGTGGTGCATGCCTGTAATTCCAGCCATTCAGGAGGCTGAGGCATGAGAATCGCTTGAAACCAGGAGGCAGAGGTTGCAGTAAGCTGGGATCACACCATTATACTCCAGCCTGGGTGACGGAGTGAGACTGTGTCTCTAAAAAAAATAAATAAGATAAATACATAAAGTGAAATCATTGTTTGTTAACTTGAATATCCAGATCATTTGTGGGTCCGCTTCTATTGCTTATTTTCTTCTGTTGGTAATTCAAGACATTTTCCTGCCTTCGTACATATCTAGTAATTTCTTATTTTTATTGGACATTGTGTGAGAAAAGAACAATAGAAGCTCTAGATGATACACTCTTTTGCTAGCAAAGGTTCCTCCTTTTCTCTCTATAGGGTGCAGAGCTCATGACCTCAGTCCAGGAAGGGATTGAGCTCTGTTGAGGTTGGACTATGGATTTATTTGGATTCAGTTTACATCTGGTTCATCCCTGTTCCTCAGACATAGCTCTTCTGGGCTTCTGATTGAGAAGCTAGCTAGTCTCTGTCTCCTCAGACTGAAAGATTGTGAGATTTGGTTTTGCTCTTCAGAGGTATTTGAGCTTAGCTCTTTAGTTTTCCTTCTAGGCCCCCAACTTTATTATATATGTTATATATAATTATATATAATATGTATATAATATATATTCTGTATTATATATTATATATAATATATGTAACATAATTGGGGAATATAATGTAGAATATATATTATACAACTTATATATTATATAATTATATACATAATTATATTTATATTATATATT
>NC_037670.1:127461315-127487762 GCF_003255815.1 Theropithecus gelada | reverse complement strand
TTATATATTATATAATTATATACATAATTATATTTATATTATATATTATATAATTATATACATAATTATATTTATATTATATATTATATAATTATATAAATTTTATAATTATATAAATATATGTTTATATAATATATAATTATATATTATATAAATTTTATAATTATATAATATATGTTTACATAATATATAATTATATATTATGTAAATATATATTTATATATTTATATATGTATATAATTATATATGTATATAATTGTATATAATTTATATATATAATATATAAGATATGTTCTATTTAATATATATTCTATAGATAATATATATTCTACATAGAATATATATTTATATAAAATATTCTATATATTCTACATATTCTATATATATATTCCCCAATTTAAAACTTTTAATTTAAAATGCAAACTTGACGAAGGCATAAAAATCACACACAAGCCTGCCACTTCACACTTGGAGGGTTGCACAGCGGCTGGGCAAAGGTGCTCCTCACTTCCCAGACAGTGCAGCAGCCGGGCAGAGGCGCTCCTCACTTCCCAGACGGTGCCACTTCCCAGATAGTGGGGCGGCCTGGCAGAGGCCTCCTCACTGCCCAGAGGGTGGGGCGGCCAGGGAGAGGCGCGCCTCATTTCCCAGAGAGGCGGCAGGGCAGAGGCGCTCCTCACTTCCCAGGTGGTGGGGCAGCCAGGGAGAGGCGCTCCTCATTTCTCAGAAGGTGGGGTGGCCGGCAAAGGCGTTCCTCACGTCCCAGACCATGCAGCGACCGGTCAGAGGCCCTCCTCACTTCTCAGATGGTGGAGCGGCTGGGCAGGGGCGCTGCTCACTTCTCAGACAGTGCGGCCGCTGGGCAGAGGCGCTCCTCACTTCCCAGATGGAGCAGCCCTCAACTTTAAAGTCTGGCAAGTACATTGAAGGTTATGCTGGCTGTATGTTTGAGGCAGGCTTCCTCTTCCTTCCCTGAGATTATGAAAGGCTCCGTCTGCCTTGTAGGAGTTGATGTTCTAGCTCCTCAGCCTCCTGTGTGAACACTCCCATAACTCACTGCCTTATGGGAGACAGTGGCCACACTTGGGGCGCCTCAAGTTTCTAATCTCGTGTTAGCCCCGTGCCACCACCTTAAGCCTATTGGTTTCTCTTCCCATTTGTAGACTTCCTCTGTCTGGGCCCAGCCCTGTCCTCTTTCCTACCCAGAACTGCACATGTCCTCAGGGAAAATAAACAGCTGTGCATTGTCAGCTCACTTCAGAAAATTTTCCTTCCTCTGGAATTCCATGGCTCTCCAATATCTTTTTTAAATGTGATTTTTGTAATGTATCCGTTTTTTTCTAGTTGTTATAGCAGGGTCATTGGACCATGGTGACTTTCCACATCCTACTCAGAAATGCAATCCTATGGAGACTGTCTTGTTTCACTCCTCAGTTAACCTCAGATCTAGAGATAGGTTAGATGTCTTCCTTGGCACCCCATTTCCACTTCCAAAGTACATATCTTCCCTCCTTTTTCTAAAGTCTCAGCTTCTTTGTAGTTCATAACGTCGGATTTAGCACTCACTCTCTTCATTATGTACCAATCTCTGTGTTTTGTTGGTAGCATTAGCATCTGGCTCACCATCTTCCTTTCCCTCTACTCCTGTCGTTGTTCTTGTGGCCTCAGTATTCACAGGGATGTTCCATTCACATCCTTGACCTTTCTTCCAGTTATCTTTGCTTTCACCATTCCTCAGTCGTTTCCTTCTATGATCATACTCTTAACCATTTTATCCTAAATTGCTGTACCGTCTCCGAAATCTCCATGTCTTCATCCATTTGTCTCCTCATTTTCTAGCACGCTCACATTGGAGCTTCTACACTAGCACTTCTTCAACTGACTCAAACCACCATTTCATTCTTTGCACTATCAAATATTACTCTCATGTCCTCATTTCTCTCTTTACCCATCTTAGATTCCTTGGTTCATCATTGTTGTAGATGTCTATTACCTAAACATTTAGTGATTTAAAGTAACAGTATTCATTTTATTATTGCCTCTCACAGTTATGGGAGTTGACAGAATGTTATTGCTTGAGATCTCTCATGCACTTACATGTCGGAGTGGCTGAAGTTAAAATCATCTTGAAGGCTTCCTTACTTACATGCCTGGCAGTTGATGCTGGCTGTTGATGAGGACCTCTCCTGAGGCTGGCAGCTAGAACATCTATGTGTAACCTTTCCGTGTGGCCTGAGCTTCCTCACAGCGTGGAGGCTGGGTCCCAAAACAGGTGTCCAAGAGACAGAGCCAAGTAAAATCTCCTTTTATAACCTAGCCCCAGAAGTTACTCGACATCACTTTCCCTGTATTCTCTTTATTACAAGTGGATTATTAAGACTAACCCATATTCAAGAGGAGAAGAATTAAACCCCACCTCTTTATGTAAGAAATATCATTTGTAGACATGTTTTTAAAATGTCACCATCATTATGATCACTTTCAAATACGATTTCTCCCTTGTTTCTCCCTTGTCCTATTGATGTGACAAACACCTACCCCTAGTAAAACTCAAATATCCAGCAATCCGTGCTTACCCCTGAGAAATGAACATTATTTAAAGGAAGAACACACAATTAAACTGACTTGTGTCACTTTAGATTCAATCCTCAGTTGTCAAATGGGCTCTCAATATAAACAGTCCTACATTTCCTAGTATTTTCAGTTTCTGACTATCCCATTACATTCACAGTAAAAGAGTAGACCAAAAAAAAAAAAAAATCCTTGGAAGGCCACGGTTGGCAGATCACCTGAGGTTGGGAGTTCAAGACTAGCCTGCCCAACATGGAGAAACTTCATCTCTACTAAAAATACAAAATTTGCCGGGTGTGGTGGTGCATGTCTGTAATCCCAGCTACTCGGGTCGCTGAGCAGAGGAATCTCTTGAACCCAGGAGGTGGAGGTTGCGGTGAGCCAAGATGGCGCCATTGCACTCCAGCCTGGGCAACGAGAGCGAAACTCCATCTCAAAAAAAAAAAAAAAACAAAAAAAAAAAAAAACCTCACAGAATTCTTCCACTGAATATTAAAAAATCAATTGCATTTCAGTTCACTAGAACCAAAGTTTTTAATAGTAGCTTTTAAAAATTACATTCATAATAGCCACAAAAAATAAAAGGTTTCTTAGGCCAAGATGTGAAAGACCTTTTGGGAGGAATTTATAAAATTTTATCAAAAGATGTTTAAGGTGACCTAAAGAAATGAAGTGCTCTGCCATGTTTATGAATGGGAAAATAACAGCATGTAATGTCTTCCCAGAAAATGTATATATTCAGTGCAGTTTTAGTTAAAGTCTAAAATTTTTTTCCCTGTAAAACTAGACAGCTGATTATAATACTGCAAAAATATTGAGGAGGAGAAAAGTAGCCCTTGACACCTAGAAGCTGGACCAGTGCCATGATCTAGACCTTGGCATTGCTTTGGGCTAGCATTATGTTAAGGCTTGTCGGTGCTGAAGGGACCCTGGAGGGAGATGGGGCTTCACTTCCTGATTCCTATGTGCTTCCTCTCTCCTTGTTCACGTGACACAGCTGCCAAGAGCATGTGTGTGGTGCACCCAGTGGTGCCCACTCTTCAGCAAGTTTTGCTTACCAGCCTCAGCCCATTGCACCCCAGCAGGGGGTGTCTGCTCACTAGTGTGAGCTGCTGGACTCCTATTCACCAAACCTTGGCCCGTCATGGCTGAGAACTGTCTCTGTCTCAAGACAACCTAATGGACTTTCCCACTACACCTCAGCCACACTCTACATTCTCTGAATCTCAGCCTTGGGGAGGTGGCTGCCCTCCTTCCAAGGTTATTTCATCTTTGGGTACTCTGTCTGTGCCACAGCATGTCCTTTAGTGTTTTCTTTGCTCTCTCTTAGTAGTTATTCACTTTTTACTAGCTAGTAATTCTTTGAATTGCATTCTTTATTAGAATGTATTTATGAGATAGAATAAGTGTTCTTTATTCAAAATACAGGTGTGATTTCTGTCTCTCGACTGGACTCTGAGTGCTACAGGAGGATTAACTGGACAGGGACATGAGAACTTTCTGGAGAGTTGGAAAGAAACCACACCTGGGGTGTGGGTATTTTCATTATCAAAATTATACCAATAAGATTTATGCATTTGAAATCATGTAAATTTTACCTTAAATTATAATTGAGAATAGGTGGGGGAAATGGGTAGATATATAGATGATACAAAAATCACAGAATAATAATTGTTGAAACTGGGTGATAGGTACGTAGGTGTTCCCTATACTATTGTTTATACATGTTTAAAATTTTAAAATCTACAATGAAAGTCATGGCTGGGTGTTTTTTTCTCAGAATGTATGTAGCTAGGGATGGATGGAATGACACCTTTGATTTGGCTATATAGTCATTTTCTGTTTGTTTGGTATATCAGTTATCTATTGCCATGTGACATACAACCACTTAAAGCACTTAATGGCTTACAACAACAGGAATCACTTAGTTTGCTTAAAAATTTGAAATTTTGACAAGGTTTTGCAGGGGGTGGAAGATCCACTTTTAAGATGATATCTTCTTTTGCATGCCTAGCAAGTTGGTGCTAGCTGTTGGCTGGGAGTTCAGCCAGGTCTGTGAACCAGTAGGCTTGGTTCCTCTTCATCTGGACCTGCCCATGGGCTGCTTAGACTTCCTCACAGTATGGTAGCTGATTTCTAAGACCAAATGTCCCCAGAGAGAACCGGATAGAAGTTATATCATTATTTATGATCTAGCTTTGGAAGTCAACATTATTTCACTTAGATTCAAGGGGAGAGAACATGGAACCCATTTCATGATGGGAGGCATAACAAAGTCACATTGCAAAAAGAGCATGGAGGATGGGAGATACTGTCATGGCCATTGTGGAAAATATAATCTGCCATACTTGGCTTGTTCATATAAGGGGAGTCAGATGAAGTTGGATCTCAAAGCAGTCTTTGAAAAGATGTAGATCACAACAGCATCACTCAGTAAGTGGATCTCAACCCTTCTGTAACTACCCCCTTTTCTTCTTCCTTTCCCATGTTGTCCAGGAGCAGATATCTACTGAGCATTTACAAGTTACCTACGCAGCATCTACTTCCCTTTTCCTAGTGTTTCCTGCATTCTTATTCTATACGCTGTCTCTTCCCTCACCTAGCCCATTTGCTTCAAGAAAACTGTCTATCCCCATTTCTGGGGTTGGACTCCGACTGTCTCGCAACAACTAGTGCATTTAGTTTCCCTGGCCATGATGTTTGTGACCTCAGGAAGGTGGAAGGTATAGGGTCATGGGGGAGGGCAATATATAATCCAAGCTGATTTAGATCAGGATGCTGGTTGGATATACCCTCTCTGGATGTTAATGGGGAAGCACTTAGTCCTGGGAACATTGGCAATTACCTGTGTGGCCACAAGGAGAGAGAATTTTAGCATGAAGTGGATTCCACAAAAGGCCAATTGAGGAAATGGAAAGAAACCAGGCCCTAGTGACATTAGTAAGCCACTGGATTAAACCTACACTCAGGCCTCATCTACCTTTGAATTTCTTGTAGGAGCTAATAAGTACATATTAAGTTGAGTTTGTTACTTGAAACCTAAAGCAAGATGCGGGGATTGTTTTGTATTTGTAAGAATTTCCTGGGCCCCGCGTGATGGCTTATGACTGTAATTCCAGCATTTTGGCAGTCTGAGGCAGGAGGATTGCTTGAGGCCAGGAGTTTGAAACTAGCCTGGGCAACATAGTGAGAGACTGTCTCTACAGGAAAAAATAAATAAATAAATAAAAATAAAAAAGATTGCCTAGGCTTCACCAATTGTTAACTGGGTGACTGAGAACATTTTCAAATCTCTCTGCTTCGGTTTTCTTTATAGTAAGATTCCAGATGGATGTGATAGAGGGCTTTATTTTCTAGAGTGGGAGAAAGAGCCATCGTGAAAGAGAAAAGTAGGAAAAGAAAATAGCAAACTGTGTCCTCAGGCAGATCAATTTTAGTAAAGAATACAGTAATCCTGGCCGGGCGCAGTGATTCACACCTGTAATCCCAGCACTTTGGGAGGCCGAGGCGGGCAGATCATGAGGTCAGGAGATCGAGACCATCTTGGCTAACATGGCAAAGCCCTGTCTCTAAAAATACAAAAAAAATTTAGCTGGGCATGGTGGCAGGCACCTGTAGTCGCAGCTACTCAGGAGGCTGAGGCAGGAGAATGGCGTGAACCTGGGAAGCGGAGCTTGCAGTGAGCTGAGATTGCGCCACTGCACTCCAGCCTGGGCGACAGAGCGAGACTCCATCTCAAAAAAAAAAAAAAATCTCTCAGTATCCATGAGGCATTGGTTCCAAGACCTTCCTTGGAGACTGACATTCAAGAATTTTCAAATTCTTGATAAAAAGTGGCATAGCATTTGTATAGAACCTATACACATCCTCTTGTATACTTTAATCTTTAGATTACTTATATCTAATACAATGTAAACACTATGTAAGTAGATGGTATACTGTATCATTTAGGGAATAATGACAAGAAGAAACATTCTGTATGTGTTTCGTGCAGATGAAACTTTTTTTCAAATGTTTTTGATCTGTGGTTGATTTGAATCTGTGGATGCAGGAGCCATGGATATGGAGGGCCAACTTGCGTAGGAATGGTGAGGATCTGAAAGTGGACACCTTTATACTATTTGTACTGGTGTAATCCTTTGAAAGTCTTTGTGGGCTCTTCAAGATTCACACGTCCAGCTTAAAGACTGCTGGATTCTACGTTCAATTCAAGTTAAACAAGTAACTTAATTTTTTGAACAGATGAGGCTCTTGACACCAGCCAGCCTTTTTTCTTGGGAAACAACAAGAGTGGTCAGCTGAGGGGGATACACTAGGACATTCTGTCAGCAAATATTTGCTGGGCCTCTACCACGTACAATTGAAAACACCTCAATGACTTCAACCACTTGGAGCTGTGACTCTCAGGCTGTCTCTAGCCCAAGCTTGTCTCCTGAGCTCTCTGAGCATTTATCCATTTGGGATGAGATTATACATTGATAATACTTTTTAGGAAAACAGTTTTGAAATATGTATGAAGATCTTTAATATATACCTTTTGATTCTATATTTTCATAGAAATCTATCTTGGAGAAATAGAGATGAAGATATTTACATTTCATCATTAAGATTCAGGAAAAATATATTTTAGAAATTCAAAAATTTTTTTTTTTTTGAGTCACATGAAGATACTCAGAGCCTGAACCTAGGTGGAAATTGTAGGAAAACTAAATATTGCCTTCTGATCCCTCACACTCCCTATAGTCTTCATTTCTGTCTCTCAGAGCTCTGAGATACTCTTTCTACCACTGCGGGAATTAGCTCAATGTGCCCTCTATTTTTGGATATACTCCTTCCCAAAGGCATTTGTGTTTTCAAAGAGATTATTAAGATAGGAGCTCACATAATAAAGCCTTACTGGTAGACCTTCAGACAGTGGGTCATCCAGAGATAACGTAGAAATACTAGTTTCTCCCTCAGTTTTTTACTAGGTAGAAGTCAGTACATTGTTTACAGACAAACAAGGACTGCCCCACAGGGACCAAAGATGAGCTAGATATTATGGTGTACAAAAATATTAACCAGATATACCTAGTGTTTGTATCTGAGAGGAAGAAAGCACTTTTCAAATGGTGAGCTCCAATTTCAGCTTAATATAGGTAAGATGTAAAGAGTTTGCAAAACCAGATCTGTTCAGCAGAGGGGGTACTTAATCTACAAATCATGATTTTTAAAGCAAAGTTTGTTGTTTTTTTTTTGTAATGATGATTTTGTGAGAAGTTTTTATGTTTTATGTTTCTTTCAAGATTAAGCTGCCAATCAGGTTTTTTTTTTTTTTTTTGAGACAGAGTCTGGCTCTGTCGCCCAGGCTGGAGTGCAGTGGTGTGATCTCTCCTCACTGCAAGCTCCACCTCCTGGGTTCCTGCCATTCTCCTGCCTCAGCCTCCTGAGTAGCTGGGACTACAGGCGCCCGCCACCACGCCTGGCTAGTTTTTTGTATTTTTAGTAGAGATAGGGTTTCACCGTGTTAGCCAAGATGGTCTCGATCTCCTGACCTCGTAATCTGCCTGTCTCGGCCTCCCAAGTGCTGGGATTACAGGCGTGAGCCACCATGCCGGGCCAGGTATTTTTTTTGAGACTAATTGCTGCACGTATTTTTCAGAGATGCAAGAATCAGGAATTGCTGATTATTGAGCAAGGGACTGCCCTGCCCATTTAGGAGAGCAGGAGCTGGATACACTAAGTCATTTTGCTGGACCTTGGGCAGGAAGGTTGTGGCTTCTGCAGAGGACAATTATCTTTGCTAAATTCCCTCAGCCCAGCCAGGCAGTTTACATATGTAGTTCCTGAGATAAATCCACAGGACACTAAACAAAGAAAAGCGTATGATTTATTATTTTTCCATTTACAATTTTCTTAGAGGGGATGAGACGGCTGGGACTGCTTCCCCACTGGGACAGACCCAGTCTGGCAGGTATCAGAGTCCTTTGTCTCACTCTCACCTCATAGAGCCTGCTGCTCTTCACCTGTCCTGTCCAGTCTGCTTTAAAAACCTTCAAGTCTAACAAAAAAAAAAAAAGGAAAAAACAACAACAAAAGCCTTCAAGTCTGGTCCCGAGGGGCATCTTCCTCTTTCTGGGGTCTCATCTGAACATTGAAGCCAGTTGGCCTCTTTGAGTAATCTTCCAGAATATTCATTTATAGAGTTTCTAAAATAAAATTTTGACACCATCTATTTCAATGTTAAAAAGACATAAAAGCCCCTTTATTTTCAAAATTGTAACTTACTAACTTCCATAAATACAAATTAAGATATCTCTCAAAACAACAGCATGCTACCTCCATCTCCATCTCACACGGGGATGGCGATCATTTGTGAGATACTGCTTTAGATATGTTTCAGAGGTTGGGGTAGGGGATAGGGAAGTGGAAGGAACTTATAACTTCCATAAATACAAAGTAAGGTATCTCCCAAAACAACAGCGTGCTACCTCCATCTCCATCCCATGGGGATGGCGATCATTTGTGAGATACTGCTTTAGATATGTTTCAGAGATTGGGGTACCAGAACATCCTTTTCTGTTTCTTCACCTGCTGAGGGCTCCCCAAGTATTTGATAATCACTTTTATCTCTGCACTTTTGGAGTAATTATTTTTTATATTACAATATTACTATTTCAGCCCTCAGCATATTTCACTATGTTTATCTGAGTATCTGAAAAGCTAAACAAGACTTGCTCTCTTAAGTGTCTTACATTTGTTTTTGTGTGTCCACCCAGGGTGATAATAGTTACTATCTTCCTATTTATATTTGAACTGTTGGTCTATCCAGTTTTCTTCTAGCCATTTTCCACTAAATGCTTTTGTGCTAACATCTTCCATTAGGTGTGGTTTAAGTCAGAATCAGTCTCTCTCTTTCTCTCTGAATCGTCACACTGGACTTTGAGTAGTATAAGGGAATATTTTCAATTTCTTTTCTCTATATCTAAGTGTTTTCCTCTAATGAAGATGATAATTAGCAGTGGAATGGTTAAAAATAGTGATGGACCGGGCACAGTGGCTCATGCCTGTAATCCCAGCACTTTGGGAGACTGAGAGGAAGGAGGATCACTTAAGCCCAGGAGTTCAGGACTAGCCTGGGCAACAGATTGAGACTCCATTTCAACAAAAGAATTAAGTGAGTTTGGTGGCACATGCCTATAGTCCTAGCCTCTTTTTGGGAGGCTGAGGTGGGAGAATTGCCTGAGCTCAAGAGCTTGAAGTTACACTGGGTTGATTGTGCCACTGCACTCCAGTCTGGGTTACAAAGCAAGACCTTGTCTCAAAAAAAAAAAAAAAAAAAACACACACACACATATATGTATGTGTGTATATATGTATGTATGTGTGTGTGTATATATATATAAAATAGCTTGCTATCATTATCTATTGAGTGCCTATTTTGTGCTGGACACTATTCAAAGCAGTTTTTAATTTTCATGATAGCCCTATGGCATATGAACCTTTATTATCCCACTTTTTTAAGGAAACAAAAACAGAGATGTAATTTGTCAACGATTGAATGGTAGAAGATTGCACATCCCAGATTTAAACCAACTGGATTCCACTCTTTGCATTTTCTTGCTCTTCGAAAGATAGGTAGTAGGGGAAAGGAGTGGAAGCAACAGTCCTGGATAAACCCACATTTGTCCTCAGGACCCAGAACATCCTTCAGAATAGATGAGAAATATTGGGAACTGAGTTTAGGGAAGTAGAACCAAAGAAAGTGAGGATTATGTAATTGCTTTGTGAATTTACAAGCTTGAGAGAGTCAATCCAATAATTAACTCATGTACTTTTTTGTCCTTGATTGTGCAAGTTTTTACTGAGAATATTATTAATAATATGATTAATGTTTTCAAGAGTCAAACATTAATCTTGTGGGAATGTTTGCTTATTTGCTTCTGCTTACAATAAAGACTAAGTTAATGGCTTTGTGATTTTTATATTCATTGGGCAGGGAAAGAGCTATTGATTCATTAACTGTGCTGTCTTATTGGCATGTAGCTATGCACTGTTCACTCAGTACATAAAATATCATGTTATGCTATTTTGTCCAAGGGAAAAAGACAAACAGTGAGATTTCTTTCTTTATTATTATATTTTGAGACAGGGTCTTTCTCTGTCACCCAGGCTGCAGTACAGTGTTGTGATAATAACTCACTGCAGCCTTGAACTCCTGGGCTCAAGCAATCCTCCCACCTCAGCCTCCCAAGTAGCTAGGGCTACAGGTGCACGCCACCATACTCAGCTAATTTTTAAAACGATTTTTGTATTTTTTAGAGATGGGGTCTCACTGTATTGCCCAGGGTAGTCCTGAACTCCTGTCTTCAAGAAAACCTCCCACCTCGGTCTCATAAAGTGGTGGGATTATAGGCATGAACCACCATACCTGGCCAACAGTGAGATTTCTTATGTGAAAAGTGTGCATTTCAACTCTGCTAGTTCCATATGCCTTTGTTAGCATTTCAGAGACTTATCCTGTCAACCTGACTTCTGCAGGATAGCTTTTCAGGAAAAGTAGTTTATTGTAAGTGGAGCTTGGAAATATATATATAATCAATTTCTGACATACATTAACCAGATCTCAACTTTCTTAAAAATGTACCATAAAGCTGAACTTCATTTAGGTACTTATTCTCAGACATCAGTATGCATAGGAATCACCTGGGGAGCTTAGTAAAATGCAGGTTTCTAGGCCCTATCCTCAGAGACAAATTCATTCTCCAGGTGATTCTGATATAGATGTCTTCAGGGTGCCAGAATAAGATGGAGAAAAGAATGTAGAGTGGGGAGTACAAAAACTCAGTAGTCTGGAGACCCAGGCATAGAAGTGCTAGAGAGCAGATGGGCTTTTCACCAAGGATATTGAGGGAGCTGTGGGAAATCTGATTGGCCTCCAGGTAATATAAGGCTTCAGCACTTTTTGTTAGGTCCCTGTAGGACTCACTCTTGCTGGCTCTTTAGGTAATAGATGACTGTTCAAATTCAGGTTGCAACTGTGGTGAGACCACTAATCTCCTGTGCAACTGTCTCTTGGTTTGGGGGAAAAGGAAGTCAGTCTGCAGGTGACTGAGCGCTTATAAGCAGTTAGTATGGGCTCGGTTTGAAGGCAGAGCTGGAGAGGGAGAGGGATCTAAATCTTACCATTCTGCCGTTCTCTAAAGGGCTGAGCTTCCTGCTTGCAGGCTGTATGCTAAGAAGAGGAGCATAGAGCTATTGCAAAGGGGGAGATTGTTATTATGCAGGGTCCAATTAGGAGAAATTACCCTTTTTAGTTTTGGAGGAACACTATGAGAATTGCTGAGAGTCTAAGACAAGATCCCAGGCCTAGATCTGCTGACACTTGGCCTATGGAGGTAGGAAGGACTGCTCTGTGTAACTCCAGTGATGGAGTTATTTTGTTCTGGAAATAGAGGATCAAGAGAAAAAGACAGCAGGAGTGGGTCCAAAGCATCCCGACTACCTGCAACATGCACACCAGACCCCATCAGAAAACAGTGAACCACGAAGGGAAATGAAGAATTCCAGGTGGTTTCTGTGGGAAGTGTGCTGCAGACCTTTTCATCTGTCTCAAATGGAGAACACATCAGTAATTCTGTATATCTTGCCAACACTTTTAACAAGAAGTTTCTTCTTTTGGGGGGGCCTCGTAAGGAAAATGAGACAGCAGCAACTTTACGAGTTCTATATATGTGCTTTAAACAGTATCTTAGATCCAGCAGGTCCGTTGTTTCCCACCTACGTGTACTGAGCTACAGTTTTTCAAATGTGTATACTCTGTAGATGCTGTGAATGATAAAATACAAATGTATTTTTAAGAGTTCTTGGCCGGGCGCGGTGGCTCACGCCAGCAATCCCAGCACTTTGGGAGGCCAAGGTGGGTGGATCACGAGGTCAGGAGATCAAGACCATCCTGTCTAACACGTTGAAACCCCGTCTCTACTAAAAACACAAAAACAAAATTAACCAGGCGTGGTGGCAGCACCTGTAGTCCCAGCTACTCGGGAGGCTGAGGCAGGAGAATGGCGTGAACCCGGGAGGCGGAGCTTGCAATGAGCCAAGATCGCACCACTGCACTCCAGCCTGGGCGACAGAACCAAACTCCGTCTCAAAAAAAAAAAAAAAAGTTCTTAAATTCACACATTTTAGTGGTGGATTTTCTCAATGTCTTTTATGGTTGGGTCTAAGGAACTTTTTGTCCAAAAAAACAAACCCCCAAAAAACCACAATGAGTTTCTCATACTTTAAAAGGCTAGAAACCCCTGAAGTAAAGCATCATAGTTATGTCTTCAGATTGGCTGTAAAGAACTTACTCCTCACGTAATGCAAACCCTCATGGTACAGTGACTTTATTGTGTTGTTTATGATGGATTTTTAGACAGAGGTAAGATAAACTGCATTTTTGTTTTACTTTAGCAGAATATTAACACTTAATACAGAGTGGTATGTAAAAACACATTTACTTTAAAACTGTCACATTATTTGACTTTTTAACTGTATAAGAAAAAGTTTGCTGCTGCTAGAGTAAGCAGACAACCCACAGAGTAGGCGAAAATCTGTACATCCAACAAAGGACCAATATCCAGAATCTGCAAGGAACTCAAGCAAATTAGCAAGAAAAAAACAAACAATCCCTTCAAAAAGTGGGCTAAGGACATTAATAGACAGTTCTCAAAAGGAGATATACAGATGGCCAGCAAACATGAAAAAATGCTCAGCATCACTAATGATCAGGGAAATGCAAATCAAAACTACAATGTAATACCACCTTACACCTGCAAGAATGGCCATAATCAAAAAACAAAACAAACAAAAAAACCCAACAGATGTTGATGTGAATGCAGTGAAAAGGGAACACTTCTACACTGCTGGTGAAAATGTATGGCCGGGCGCGGTGGCTCAAGCCTGTAATCCCAGCACTTTGGGAGGCCGAGGCGGACGGATCACAAGGTCAGGAGATCGAGACCATCCTGGCTAACACCGTGAAACCCCGTCTCTACTAAAAAAGTACAAAAAACTAGCCGGGCGTGGTGGCGGGCGCCTGTAGTCCCAGCTACTTGGGAGGCTGAGGCAGGAGAATGGCATGAACCCGGGGGGGCGGAGCTTGCAGTGAGCCAAGATCGTGCCACTGCACTCCAGCCTGGGGCACAGAGCAAGACTCCGTCTCAAAAAAAAAAAAAGAAAAAAAGAAAAAAAGAAAATGTAAAGTGGGCTGGGCATGGTGGATCACGCCTGTAATCCCAGCACTTTCAGAGGCTGAGGCAGGCGAATCACATGAGGTCAGGAGTTCAAGACCAGTTTGGCCAACATGGTGAAACCCTGTCTCTACTAAAAATAGAAAAAATAGCCAGCCGGGTGTGGTGGCGGGCGCCTGTAATCCCAGCTCCTCAGCAGGCTGAAACAGGAGAGTCACTTGAACCTGGAAGGCAGAGGTTGCAGTGAACCAAGATCGCACCATCGCACTCCAACCTGGGCGACAACAGTGAGACTCTGCTCGGAAAAAAAAAAAAAAAAGTAAACTAGTACAACCATTATGGAAAACAGTGTAGAGAGTCCTTAAAGAACTTTAAAGAACTAAAAGTAGAACTACCATTTGATCAGTAGTGGGATAGCAATCCCACGACTCAGTATTTACCCAGAGGAAAAGAAGTTATTATACGAAAAAGATACTTTAACATACGTTTATAACAGCACAATTCACAATTGCAAAAATATGGAAACAGCCCAAATGCCCATCAATCAATGATTGGATAAAGAAATTGTGAGAGAGATATATATATTACATCATATATATATGATGCAATACGAGTCAGCCATAAAAAAAGGAATGAATTAATGGCATTCGCAGCAACCTGTGATGGAACTGGAGACTATTATTCTAAGTGAAGTAACTCAGGAATGGAAAACCAAACATTGGACCTGGATGGAACCTGGATGGAACTGGAGACCATTATTCTAAGTGAAGTAACTCAGGAATGGAAAACCAAACATTGTATGTTCTCACTCATAAATGGGAGCTAAACTATGAGGATGCAAAGACATAGAATGATACAATGGACTTTGGGGACTCAGGGGAAAGGGTGGGAGGGGGTTGAGGGATAAAAGACTACAAATTGGGTTCAGTGTATACTGCTCAGGTGATAGGTGCACCAGAATGTCACAAATCACCACTAAAGAACTTACTCATGAAACCAAATACCACCTGTTCCCCACAAACCTATGGAAATAAATAATTAAAAAACAAAAAAGCCCAAAACAAACTGAGCAGTAAAAAGTTATCTGCTGCTTAGTAAAAACATGAAAATTCAGACACATTGATGCCATTTCCCTTTTTTTCCCCAGGCACTGTTATGTGGTATACTTGTTACATGTCCTGAGGATCCACTGAGATATTTAGAGGGAATGATCATGGTTATAATCAAAAGTGGTCTTCAGAATCTTCTTTGGTAAGTATTGTTTTGATTCGTGATAGGGAAATATTTTTTTGTGAAGGAAAACTTTTATTGTACGGTAACAAAATAAGGTCTTGCCAATGAATGCTTCCAATCTTAAGATTGTTAAGGAATCCTTCCACAGGCTTTTCAGTTCGAAAGACACAAACCTGAATAATTTGCCCAGTGGTTCTCAACTTGAGAAATATCGTGTATTCTCATCAGTAACGTGTTCATAGGGCCAGTTTATTTCAAGTTGGGAATGAGGAAAGGGAGGCATATCCTCCTTTGGGGGACACAGCAAAATCTTGTGAGAGTAGTTTGAAAAAGTCCTCCAGGTGATTCTGATCTGCTTCTCCTAAGGGGAAATGTGTTTTCTTTCTCCTCTCTTTCATTCCACCTACAAGAATCACTGATTTAATTATGGAACTAATTAAGAAATTAATTTTGACTGTGTTTTATGATGTTATTAAAGGGATATGTGCATTGCTCCATCAATGAAACCAAACATTCGAAGATTGTCTGAAACTTACCTGGAACAACTTTTTGAATTGGATGATCAGCTGGTAATTATTACTAACCAAGAATATGCAAATATATATTTTAAACTTTGATGGAATTTTCCAAATGTATTTTATGGGAGGTGTGAGGTCAGACTGTTTTTGGTATTGGGGGCACCGAGAAAAGTGAAGGAATAGTCACACACATACACAAACGCATGCAAAACCACACCCATAGTAACCTTCCCAAATTTCCAGAAAGTATTTACAAAGGCATTTGTTCCTTCTCTTTCTGATACAATCTTTCCATTAAGTTTTCCCCCTTTCCTCTTTCTCCTTCTCCCATGCATCTTTATAAAGATAAAAATAGCATTATGGAAAGTTTTACAAGAGGATGTTTTCTTTCCTTTCTAATCTGCTTCCTTCTGTGTTCCATTCCACCGCCCATTCTCTCTGCTGTCTGTCTTCTCAGATTAGGTTATAGGGAATCATGCTTATAATGACATGACCAAAACATTAATGACATTCAACTTAAAAGCCAGATCTCATTGTTACTGAAAACTAGTGCCAGCAACTGGTTTTCATCTTGTAAAGAGGGCAAGGAAGTAATTCAGGACATGAAGACTTTAGAACAAAGCTCATTTAAGGGAGGCTAACAGAGCAAAAGGAACGTGAAGAGAGAAATACTAGCACACATTAGATATGTGTGGAACCATGTGTGATACCTCTTTTTTTTTTTTCCCCCAGACGGAGTCTTGCTCTGAATGCCTGGGCTGGAGTGCAATGGCACGATCCCGGCTCACTGCAACCTCCGCCTCCCGGGTTCAAGCGATTCTCCTGTCTCAGCCTTCCGAGTAGCTGGGATTACAGATACATGCTGCCTCGCCACTAAAATATAATTTTTTTGTATTTTAATAGAAACAGGGTTTCACCATGTTGCCCAGGCTGGTCTCGAACTCCTGACCTCAGGCAATCCACCTGCCTCAGCCTCCCAAAGTGCTAGGATTACAGGTGTGAGCCACTGCACTTGGCCCATGCGTGATACCTCTTGATTACAGGGCTGTAGTTTGGTAGGCCCAGGCGGGTCTTGGGAGTTGCTATTGAAGTTGGATGTTGAAAAGTGGAATCAAAGCCATGTTCAAGGTGGGGGCTGAGAGTCAGAAACAATTTGAGGTATCTGTTTAGAAGGATGGGTGGTGAGTAACACTGGAAACAACAGAGAAACAATTAGAGGGCTGAGATGATTCTGAGGCACCAGTACATTGGGCAGATCCCATGTGTCCCATCCTAGTTGATCTGCATCATGGTATGTGGGTGTTTTTACTGCACTTTATTAACCACAGACTTTCAATCTACTGTGGAGTGCAGATATCTGCAAATTACTATGTTTTTGGAACTGTTTGGGGACAACCTCAGGAGCTGAGGGAGAGGCCTAGGGGACAGGATTCTGGGTCCTGTATGCCTACCCCTGTACTCCAAAATAGTTTTGGTTTCAGTATGATTTTGCTTGAAAAAAGCTTGACAGCCATTGCTAAAATATACTAGTTTTTGAAAGCCACTGATTTAGAGTGGTAAACCCTATCGTCAATATTATGACAAGGACCTTATATAAAGTCAGGCCAGCTGTCCAGTGTCCAGTGTCCAGCTAGAAGCCCATAGGGAATCATTTAAAAACTGCAGATAATTCTGGCTGGGTGTGGTGGCTCACACCTCTAATTGCAGCACTTTGGGAGGCCGAGGCGGGTGGATCACCTGAGGTCAGGAGTTTGAGACCAGCCTGGCCAACATGGCGAAACACCGTGTCTACTAAAAGTACAAAAATTAGCTGTGCATGGTGGTGGGCACCTGTAATCCCAGCTACTCAGGAGGCTGAGGCAGGAGAATCACTTGAACCTAGGAGGTGGAGGTTGCAATGAGCCAAGATTGCACCACTGCGCTCCAGCCTGGGCGACAAGAGCAATACTCCATCTCAGAAAACAAACAGACAAAAACTGCAGAGAATGTCAAGAGACATCATAGCTACTTCAAACCTAAAGTTTTATTAGAAAAGGAATTGTTGGCTGGGTGTGTTGGTTCATGCCTGTAATCCCACTTTGGGAAGCTGAGGCAGGCAGATCACCTGAGGTCAGGAGCTCGAGACCAGCCTGGCCAACGTGGTGAAATCCTGTCTCTACCAAAAATACAAAAACTAGCTAGGCGTGATGGCGGGCACCTGTAATCCCAGCTACTCGGGAGGGTGAGCCAGGAGAATCACTTGAACCCAGGAGGAAAAGGTTGCAGTGAGCTGAGATCGCGCCACTGCATTCCAGCCTGGGTGACAAGAATGAAACTCCGTCTCAAACAAAAAACAAAAACAAAAGGGAATTGTTAGATCTATTTCATGGTGTTGAAAATGCAGAAGTTAAAATATTAAAAGCTGATCCAAACTTAGAGTTATGACAGTTTGCCAAGGCATAGAAAAGGTGCCCACTTCATGTAATAAGTTGGAAATAATAGAAATGAGATAGGACTTTGCAAAAGCAATGAGGGAAATATTTGTTAAGGTTAGACATGAAAATGTGAATCTCCAGGTGTCCTAGGGTTGCTTGTTAGAGGGCTCAACCTAGGTTGGATCTAGATTAATTCATTTCTCCTCCACCCTTAGAGAAAAATGAAAAGTTTTTTTCTACAAAGAAGCAAAACACTTTCATCCTCAATGTTTTTGATATTTTAAAGTATATACTCTAAAGCCAGGCACAGTGGCATGCACTTGTACCCCCATGTACTTAGGAGGCTGAGGTAGGATAATTTCTTGAGGCCAGGAGTTTGAAACCAACCTGGGCAACATAGTGAGACCTCATTCTTAAAGAAAATGTATAGTATACTAAATGAATATTGGTTTTACTTTTTTTTATATGCCTTTCCTATGTAGTTTTCCATACCATTATAACTGGCAGTAAAATGATTTTTAATGTTTTAACAGAAAACTTCAAAGGTCATGAATAACTATAATTCTTCCCATTAATTACTGATTGCTTAATTGCAGGGTTTTTCAGTCTTACACTGCACAGTTCTGCACAGTGAGGACTGCCTATATGTGCTGTTAAAGTGATCTAAATATGTCCTGAGAAGGACTCTGTACTTCTATATTTGAGTTCTTGTGGAAGAACTGCAACCTAGCTTAATAGGTAGACAAGATTGAAAACCTAACTAGGAGTATGTACCTATAACTATAGCTGAGACTTGGCCAATCCCAGCAACCATACTTAAACCATTCATACACCGCTGAGTGTTCAAACTGTGTTCAAACAAGGCAAACATCAGTCTGTAACCAATCTAGCTGTTCTGTACCTTACTTCCGATTTCTGTACATCATTTCTCCTTTTTGGTCTATAAATCTTCCACAAGGTGGCTGTGCTGGAGTCTCTGTGAATCTGCTGTGATTCTGGGGACTACCTGACTTGTGAATTTTTCGTTGTTCAATTAAACTCCATTAAATTTTATTTGGCTAAAGTTTTTCTTTAATCAGATAGTGTCAGAAGTGGGATCTGAAGTAGAGCTTCTGGCAACCCCCAGGAGTGCTGAGTGAACTGAACAAGCAAGGTACCTGCAGGACCCACTTGTGTTCACTGATCTCTCAGAGCAGCTGGGGCTTGTGGATAAGCTCTCTCTTGGATTTCAGAGCTCCACAGATTTGTGTTTTGAGCTCTCCAAGTTTCTTTGAGCCAATTTCTGATCCAAACAGGGTTTGGAAGTCATGACAGAAACTGAGCTGGGTCCAGGAATGGATTTCATCTGGGAATTAATTGGCTTGGATCCAGTTAGAGGTCTCTTACACCTGACTGATTCAGAAAGGAACTGATAGTAAGCAGTAATATTGCAGGATTATAAAACTTGACTTTTGAAAATTCACAGGGATTTTTATGTTCTACCCCTTTGTTTCATTTTTCTTGCATGCTTAGGTAGGAAAAATCATTGGCTCAGTTAATCAAGAGACCCTGAGAGTCAAGCCAATATTTTAAGTAAAAATGAGATCCTTAATTTCCGGAAAACTAAGTTCCTTCCAGCTTACATTAGGCCTGGGAGGCAGCATAGTCTTACAGAAATGGCAAAATCTTACTAAAGATAACTTACAGTGGAATGTTCCAAATGTACAACAATGCAATTAAGTATGTTTAAAAATAAGGGCTCTCAGTAAAGTCTCTTTCAGTTAAGAACAAGTTTGGCGCTATGGGATGTTAACTGCTATTCTCTTTTGATTAATCTGTCTTATACTTTTTGCTGACTGCTATAGGTGACAGTATTAGGCATGTACAGGACCATGGGACATGGGAAGCTTTTTCCTCTCCAAAAGGGGAATCTTGAGAGCTGATGGGATTGCTGGAAAAGATCCCTTCACTACTGACAAGTGGCCTCCTGAACTTTTCAGTGTCACTGCAATGAATGGGTCTTGCTCTCGCCTCCCTGAGCTCTTCACTTGCCCCATCTTGCCACAGGCAATACTTTTCTTTCTCTTCCTTTCCTTTCGTATCTTTTCTGTTACTCAGGGCAGCCATCTTGCCCAGAGACCATGTGCTGAAACTCCTAGTTGGAGGTTGGATTGAAGATGACAGGGGCCATCGGAGGGCAAATTTAAGCCTTACCAGTTTGATATTGGGTGCTAAACAGAGTGGCTAATGTCTGTGTTTTATCATATGTGTTTTGTTCTGGCCAAAACGAAAAAAGATCATTTTCTTTTATGATGCAGCTTGGCCCCCAGGGCGATGGTGTAGCAAGCTGGGTCACTAGAGCTGCTCAGGGAAAGGGAAAGAGAGCCCAGAAGCCTAGCATGCCAGTAAAAGGGTAAGAATTTCTTACCAGTCAGATTTCTGGCTTTTTCCCTCTTTTTCTTTGTGCAAAATGTTTAAATGAATGGTAAAAATCACTGTTATCTCCTATGTAAAGTTTTGATTCATACAAAAAAGAATTCTGAGGCTTGTCTTAAACTCTAGTGAATCTGATATGCTTTGTGTGTTTTTCTGTATTGTTTTTTCATAAAGAGGGGTACCTTAGGATAAAATGTGTGCCCAAAACCTCATAAGCCTGTTGTTCAAGACGACCCAGCAAACTGGTCAGTTACGCGTTTAGGAACTTGATCTTATAGCCACGTGGCCATGCTTTCTCTTTTCACAATGGTGGCCCAGGTTCAGAATTCAATCCCTAGCTTAGGCGATGAGCCCTTCTGATTGATATTTGGGTGACCTTTGCCATTTTTTGATTCTCTTCCCCTCCACAAACTGTTTTGAATTTTCCTTTCTCAGAGCACCTGTGAGGTTACCTTGGGTAAAGTTTAAAAGCCAGAAATATCAGCTCTTTGGCCTGCGTAAAGTCGGGTAATAAGAAATTTTAAAAGGACTTTATTAAAGAGTGCTGTGGTTAAAAGTCAGCTTAATTAAAAGTGGATATTCAAGCTCTCAGAGCCTGGGACTCCTTGGGAAAAACACGAGGCACCAGAGACCCTTTCTTGGCCCTGTTCTTCCAAGAACTCCACCCTAAAGCCAGTAATCTAATTAAGAAACTTAAAAACTGGCAAATGGAGAATCTTACAACTACTGTAGTAATCTTCTTTGGTCTGTCTGTGTAGTTATATATGTGTTGTGTGTGTAGTGTTTGTGTAAAAGAACTCTAATTGGTTTAAACAAAAAAAGTGCTTAAATATTTTGAAAGAAAAATAAAAACTTTAATGTCTTTTAGTTCAGGTAATTTTGGTCATCTTTGGGAAATAAAAACAGCTCTAAAGATTATTGATAAATAAATACATTTAGTCTAAATTATGCAGGCCAGGTATTAGGTTTGCTTAAGATTTTTAAGGCCATAAACTGCTTTGACCCTTGAAAATTGCTCAATTTATTTTGGAGACATTAAATTTTAAATAAGGCCTGGGGATATGTGGAATTAGCCATGCCACCTAGCTACGAAAAGAAGGTTATAAAGAAAAGAGATTTTATATAAGGAAGGATCTTGTATAGTAAATTCTTGTCCTAAAGCAAAATGACTGGTTGTTTAAAAAGAGGGATGTTTAGGACAAGTCAGAAAGACCAAGCACATTGTAGATGGTCTATGTAAGTCATGAAAGGATTCATAAAAGAAAATTTATGTACCCAAAGTGAAAGTTGCTAAGAATTACCATTATAACATGTAACTGAGACTACTGAAAAACTAGATTTACGTGCAAGGTGTGTGAGGAGAATGAAACGTGTTTTTGGTAAGAGATTGTAAGAATGCATGAGAATGTAAATTTTTACCTAGTTTAGAGGGTTAAAGGACTGTTTTAAATTAAATAGAATAAAGCTAAAGGTTTGAACAAGTTGTGGAAGGTTTGTAAAAATTAACTTTGTAAAAGAAATTCTATGTGTGAAAATATTGACTAAATTTAAAGGTGTATTGTTCAGTTTTTCTGTAAATTGAATATTGAAATAAAAGCACAACAGGTTTTTCTTAAAGCACTAATCTGCTCTTTAACAAAAATTGGTAAAGTGTTATAAAAGGTTTATGAAAATCTCACCTTATGGTCAAACTGATTAAGATTGGATAGATTTGTCTGTGAGGTTTTATTAAAAATTGGGGTTGACATTAATAGTCCACTAATGCAAGTCCACTAATGAAATTTGACTTTCTCTTTTGAACAAGATTTTCATGTAATATTAGAAGATAATGAAAAATTTTTGTTTTGTTTGCCTTTTAAATACGCTACCAAAAAAAAAAAAAAAAAGACAGACAAAAGACAGATTGTTTGGAAAGCTAAGTCTTCCCTCTATCAATGAGTAAAGGTTTTTGCCTTTTAAAAATTTTTCGAGTCATCATTTTGGCTAAATGAAGGACTTATGGTGACCTGGAATTCTAGTTCATAATATCAAGTGTTTTACAACTTTAACATATTTAATAGGCTTCCCAATATTTAATAGGCTTCCCAAAATTCAGCTTTAAAATGGTCTTTTCTGACCTCTAACTTTGGAATGCTACAGAGGGTCCCTGAAGCATCCAAAAGAGAGGTAAACAGAATTATTTAACATGTTAAGTTACATGGGAAGTGTTGTCAAAATAAAAATAATGTTTAATCTTCAGGTTATATTTTAGTGAATGATATTAATGTATGTTCTAAAATTGTATGGGGCCAGGCATGGTGGCTTATGCCTGTAATCCCAACACTTTGGGAGACCGAGGAAGGCAGATCACCTGAAGCTAGGAGTTTGAGACCAGCCTGGCCAACATGGTGAAACCCCGTCTCTATTAAAGGTACAAAAAATTAGGCATGGTGGTGAGCACCTGTAATCCCAGCTACTTGGGAGGCTGAGGCAGAAGATCACTTGAACCCAGGAGGCGGAGGTTGCAGTGAGGCAAGATCTTGCCTCTGCACTCCAGCCTGGGTGACAGAGCAAGACTCCATCTCAAAAAAAAAAAAATGTGTAAGATTTCTAAAATTCTAATATGTCTGAGTATATACTATCAACCATAATTATGGTTATTATGTTAAGTTATTGTCTACCACAGAAATAACCAAATTTCCTTGTATAAAACTGCTAACCCAAGTAAAACAAAAAATTAATTAAATACCAAGAAAATACTTTGCCAAGATTTTCATGTTAAACCAGCTGATACTGAAATTGATTAGATATACAATTTGAACTCCATAGTCTAAGTCTAATTGCCTATGATAACCATTAGTTATCACTGCTATGAATTTAAATTGGAAAAACAACTGGTATTCAACAGGACATAAGTCCAATATTAAACGTAGACTCATGGAAGACCAGGAAGGCTATCCTGTCCTTCCTGAACCCTTAAAGCTTTTGTTATTAAAGACTCTGCATTCCATGACTCATCATGGAAAAAATAAAATCACCAAAATTGAATATATTGATAAAATGACGTATAAATTTCAAAAATAGTTTAAAACCAGTGTTTGGTTCCATAATCCTGGGAAGATAGTCAAACCTTCAGGTACGTTTGGCTATCCGATGGGTCATTTAAACATTTATAAAGGGAGTTCATTCAATTGTCATTTTCAATGCATGTTTTATGTTACAATAATTATTATGCCACAGTATATTTTCACCAGGTAAAGAAAGTTTTTATGGTTCATTGAGGACAATCAACTGCTTCACAATCTAGAACCTGAAGATTGGATCTTTTGAGAACATCAGAGAAACACTGTGCTTGCCATCCACACTGCAACAAAACTTTGGAACCTTGAACCTTGAGTGCATAATCTCACAACTGAGAAGGGTCCCTCCACACTCTTGGAACTGTACACCCATTGGAACCCTTAAGGTAAAACTAACCAAGAAAGTTTCTCCCCAGAAGAAGAAGACATCCTTGATGTAAACAGCTTTTCCCGAGATCATGGATCAAGACATCTACTACTATGAGACTCTTATCTTTGAATATTTTTTCCTTATTTATGCCTCTATAGCCAATAGAAATGAAGAGGGGGTCTATTATGTGCACTTATAGGGTATACTTTCATTCGTGAAGGATTTTGCAGCCAGACTTATACATGAACAACTTTATACTTTGATGGATAAAAGATGAAGGCCCAACATAGGTGAGAAACTTTAATGGTACATATATCGCCTCATAATTAGTCAAAACTCCTCTTAACCCACATCATGGGTTAAATAGAACATTGCCAGGAGGCCTTCACTCTTCTAGAAGGACATCATTTGTTAGGTCCGTTTTCCGTGGTTTAGAATAAAAGAGGCAGTAATTAGAAATGTATCCCTCATGATAGGCTGTATAGCAGATTCTAATGTAAAGTCTATTGTTACACAACAGACTTTAAATTCTCTTGTGAAAGTTATGCTAAATAATAGAATTGGGTAAACAGATTCTGACACTTGTGGCCTGTGGAGAAATACATCAAATGTAGATTATAAAAATTCAGTTGTAGAGAATTAATGAAAAGACCCCTTAAAGCAAGTAGACTCTTTATCCAGCTCATTCTTTAATCTATTTAATTTTAGGTGGTTTGGTTTATGGGTACCCTGGGTGAGGAGCATACTCTAAACTCTTGGTATTATCCTCCTGAGAGTCATAATAATAGTCTCCCTGGTGCACTGTATTCTCTCGAAGGTTTTAAATGCTTGTATGCAGCCATCTCTAGAATGTCAAATGATCTCTCTTCAAATGGAAAGACATGAGCTGAAAGAAATGTGTGACCCTGAGGATACTATAACCTATGAATGATGTGGTGAGACTGGAAACCCAAAATGATGGTAACTGAGAGTGGCACTAAGGCCCTCAATTGTGGTCACACTTTTACCTAAGTGAGAGCCTGACCAAAAAGGGGGAATCTTTTTTAAACAAAGTTATAGGAGGCCATTGTTTTGGACTAAGCTCATTCACTAGGCCCCCAACAGGCCAAACCAAACTAAAATGGGGTCACTCATGCTAAATGTGACATAATCAAATTAAGACTTTACGGAAACACATAGATCCTAGAACAGACCAGGTTTTGTTTTTCTCCAGTAAATAGGACATTCCAGCATAAAGAGATACCCATAAAGGGTACCTCTACTCATACTTGTTTTTACCTTTGCAAAACTCAGTGCTCTACAAAACACACTGTTTCCCAGTGTGTTTCAAGACCAAATAACTACTTTTACAATGGTGATAGTGACATTGATAACTAAAGTTTTGGTCAATCTCTCAAAATTGAGAAACTGACCAAAAGCAGGGAGTTGTTAAAGTGAACTAAATGTGGCCTGAGAAGGATTCCCTGCTTCTATATTTGAGTTTTTGTGGATGAACTACAGCCTAGCTTAATAGGTAGACAAGACTGAAAACCTAACTAGGAGTATGCACCTGTATCAATAGCTGAGTCTTGGCCAATCCCAGCAACCATTCATACACTGCTGAGTGTTCAAACTGTGTTCAAATAAGGCAAACACCAATCTGTAACCAGTCCAGCTGTTCTGTACCTCACTTCCGATTTCAGCATGTCATTTCCCTTTTTTTTCTCTATTAATCTTGTTCCACCACGTGGCTGCACTGGAGTCTCTGTGAATCTGCTGTGATTCTGGGGGCTGCCCAATTCATGAATTGTTCATTGCTCAATTAAATTCCTTTACATTTAATTCGGCTGAATTTTTTTTTTATCAGTGCCTATTTATAAAGGATAAATATGTCTCTTTACTTAAAGAAGAGTGAATACAGCAAACTGTGAGTAAGCCAAATAGTAAAGAAAAAGTAGGAACTGCTCTCATAACAGTAGAAGGAAAGACAATTTCATTGTTTCGACTGTTCCAAGATGAAAGAATCAACCATTGTAAGGGGGAAATGAACTTCACAGACTTGGTTCTCATTTCTTAGGAAATGAAATCTCCAGATGGGCCTTCTAACTACAAGAGAAAGCATATATAAAATTTTAAAAATCTTTTTATTATGGAAACATTTTAATACAACACAAAAGTAGAAGGAATACCATAATGATCACTCATCATCTAACTTGAACAATAATCAGCATTTTGCCAATCTTGTTAATTTCTTCTCTCTTCCTTCATTTTTGCCAGAGTATTAGAAAGCAGATCCCAGAAATTATATTATACTGTAGTGTGCATCTCTAATAAGATACTATATTTTTAGAAAATAGAAACACAGAGGCCGGGCGCGGTGGCTCAAGCCTGTAATCCCAGCACTTTCGGAGGCCGAGACGGGCGGATCACGAGGTCAGGAGATCGAGACCATCCTGGCGAACATGGTGAAACCCCGTCTCTACTAAAAAAATACAAAAAAACTAGCCGGGCGAGGTGGCGGGCGCCTGTAGTCCCCGCTACTCCGGAGGCTGAGGCAGGAGAATGGCGTAAACCCGGGAGGTGGAGCTTGCAGTGAGCTGAGATCCGGCCACTGCACTCCAGCCTGGGCGACAGAACCAGACTCCATCTCAAAAAAAAAAAAAAAAAAAAAA